>NC_042963.1:24466173-24766173 GCF_901001165.1 Salmo trutta | reverse complement strand
CCGGAAGTTTGCGGGGGGTATGCTAGTTCTGAACGTCACATGCTAATGTAAAAAAGCAGTTTTTTGATATAAATATGAACTTGATTGAACAAAACATGCATGCATTGTATAACATAATGTCCTAGGGTTGTCATCTGATGAAGATCATCAAAGGTTAGTGCTGCATTTAGCTGTGGTTTGGTTTTTTGTGACATTATGTGCTAGCTTGAAAAATGGGTGTCTGATTATTTCTGGCTGGGTACTCTGCTGACATAATCTAATGTTTTGCTTTCGCTGTAAAGCCTTTTTGAAATCGGACAGTGTGGTTAGATAAAGGAGAGTCTTGTCTTTAAAATGGTGTAAAATAGTCATATGTTTGAAAAATGGAAGTTTTCGGATTTTAGAGGAGTTTGTATTTCGCGCCACGCCCATCATTGGATATTGGAGCAGGTGTTCCGCTAGCGGAACATCTAGATGTAAGAGGCTAGCTTATAAACAGTAATACAAAATACGCCGTAACATTTTAAAACATTAACCGTCACCTTGAGGTTTGAATTTGTTATGTGTTAGCAAGCTGGGCTACAAGTTAGCTTTAACGTTACCATCCTATCAAGCCTAGCTAGCTAGCTCAACTGGCTGTTGGCCAAATTAGCTAACGTTCTTGATTCTAGTTACTAAGATAAATGAAACATCTCAAATTAGCTACTCACTTTGGTGTTTACTTTGAGGTATTTTCTGTGCAGCTTCTCACTTCTTTGTTTCTCCAGTTGTCAGTTTGACCCCACACCATTTACACACTCATTTGTGACGCTCAAATAAAATAAATGACAGTTTCAACTCCACAGCTGAAAATACGTGATTCGTGTTGCAAGCCTATCAGTTAGTGCTTTTAGCTTGCGGTTTCATGCACACCTTTATCCAGAGGGAATACAAAAATGATATCTAGTGTCTAAAAGAACGATATGGATTTAATATTTGTCCAATTGTTGATCATGTCCTCAAAACTCAAATAAGCATTAGAAATTGTCCTTATTTAACATATAGAAATGCATTTGCAGATCCTGATATGAACCTTAGTCAAGCACATATGCATTGTATGCTGAGAAAATATACTATCTGGGGCTACTGTCAGAATTTGTCTATATATAATTAGATGTCCACATAGGCCTATCTCAGGACATCAAATGAGTCAATATCTGGCCATACCATCCATGTATGATATCCGGAGGGAATCCAAAAATGATTTGTTCTCGAAAGGAAAATATGGATATCATATTTGTCCAATTATTGAGCAGGTGCTGAAACATCAGAAATCGTCCTTATTAAAGCATATCACGATTCAGATATGGACCTCAGCCAAGAGAAGCATATCTGGAATCAATGTAGCTTTATATCTTGAATGTGCTGAGAAAACACATGTATACAGTCAGTATTTGTCAACATGAGAGAAAATAGGATATCACATTTCTCAGGATATAGAATGAGTCCATGTCATAGGAAAATGTCCATACTTGATAATTGGAATAATCCCAATATCATATACAGTATGTCTAACAGACACATCTGGATTGAGAATTTTTCAGGATACGGTGCATATCCACAACTCCAAATATGCATTGGAAAAGGTCTGTATTCTCTAGAATTTCAAAAATGTGTCATGTTAAGATATCCCCTGATCTGGACCATTTTCGCGCAGTGCTCTCTATAGGCTGCTACATCATCAATGATCAGTCCTACCAACGTTGTGTTGCCAGCAAACTTGATCGTGTTGGAGTCATGCGCGGCCACACAGTCGTGGTTGAACAGGGAGTACAGGAGAGGACTAAGCACATCGCTGAGGGGTCTCCGTGTTGATGGTCAGAGTGGCGGATGTGTTGATGCCTACCCTCACCGCATGGGGGCGGCCCATCAGGAAGTCCAAGATCCTGTTGTAGAGGGATGTGTTCAGGTTCTTGAGCTTGGTGATGAGCTTAGAGGTGACTATGGTGTTGTAATGTTGAGCTGTAGTCAAGCACTGCATTCTTAGATAGATATTCCTTTTGTCCAGGTGGGTAAAGACAGTGTGGAGTGCATTAGAGATTGCGTCATGTGTGGATCTGTTGGGGTGGTATGCGAATTGGAGTAAGTCCAGAGTGTCTGGGATGATGGTGTTGATGTGAGCCATGACCAGCCTTTTAAAGCATTTCATGGCTATAGATTTGAGTGCTATGGGGTGATAGTCATTTAGGCAGGTTACCTTGGCACGGGGGACTATGGATTACAGGCCACATCTGCACTGAGCTAAACACCCACATTCAACCTCTCCCCTAAAACAACTCTCGTTTGGCTACAGTCATGGCCGACAGAATTTCATAATGAGCAATATGAAGAACGAGGCCAAATCAGAAAGTTCAGCCCTACTTTAGCTACACTGAGTAAGATATAATCATAAAATATGTATTTAGTTATGCACTGTCATCTTGATCATCAAACCATACTGACAATAAGATACCTTGAACTTTACCAACAAAAGACAGTCCTCTGGAAAGTTGCCCAGACAGGCAAACAGAAAATATTGGGTAGAAGCCGGACAAAACAATGAAAAATGAAACGCACACTCACATGCAGAAAGAAATCTTGGAACAATGCTGACAAATGAAGTGGCCTTGCAGTGCTGTTTTCATCCAATCACATAATATCTCTCCCATCGTCTCTGCCTCAGCTGCACCATCTAATTTCCCCAGCCTGGCGTCCTTGAGGCAAGTAGACTGAAGCCAAATAATTTTAAGGGTGGTTCTACTTCAAGGTGAAACAATCGAGCACTCAATTATTTTGGCATGACATATCCAGGCCTTAGATAAAGCAACGAGAAATAGAACAGAATGTTGGGAGGGGTGAGCCTCTATGTGCTCAATAGGCAGCCTCGTATTTACCTTGATAATAACTGTACCAATCACAACAGTAATGCATCTTGTGAGGTTAAAACAAACATAGGGGCTAGTAATATGCCCTTTAGCGAGTGGCAAATAAGGAGGTTTTAATGACAGACCGATGCATACTTTTGGCTGTCACATTTTTCGAATTGGGAGCTCATTTCTTTTCATTGGGAGTTTTAAATAAATGAACAGGCTAGATTGCATTGCCCAGAGAGAGACAGAGGCTATGGCATGTCCCAGCCAAAATGGGCCTTGGCAGATAGACTTTTTGGACCGAAACCCAGAGCTAGCCTTGATCATCTTTGACTCGGCCAAAAGAAAGAAAAGCAGGCAGACAAAAGCAGGCAGTCAAAAGTGAAAAGCGAGAGGAGAGGGTGCTCTGTTATGGGTTTTCTGTTTTTGTTTATGGACTATACAGAGCTTAAGGTCATTTCAAATCCGGAGTGAGTCTCCCTAGGGAGCTGCACCAGACATAAACCCCTGGACCCAGAAAGATGAAAAGTTTCATAAAGACGAGAGTGCGAACGTTCACATCTCTGCTAAACTGATTCAAAATACATTAGAATATTTAGTTGTAGATATAAATAGGGCACCCACCATGGAGTGACTCCCTCCACTGATCACATGATGATTAGATGTGGAGAGGGGATATTTAAAGGCAATGCTGCTATTTGGAGTCTCTCTGGGAGCCTAATTTAGCCATATTTACTTCATAGAAAAATGGCTGCTTAGCTTTCTATTTACAGTGCCTTAATTAAAATATGTTGATAATTAATTTCAGCATATACTATAGTATCCAGTATCGAACCATGGCTATTGGACCTAGGCCTTCAGTGGGTGATTTTATTTTCCCAAAGCGTTGTACCAAACTCAAAAATCGAAAAGAACAGCGACAGCACCCGCACTAATTTTACCAGCAACAACAACCACACTGCTTACACAACCTAACGCCATCAATATCACACTATCACCAAAAGTGACAACAGTGGCACATTTTGATGGATGTGAGTTTGATAGGCTTGTGATGCTGACGGTCCCTAATACCTGCGCACTCCATGTAGGAGAGCACACTTTTTGTAAAATACATAGGCAGATAGAAAGACAGCAGTCACATACATCATGTTAAATAATAAGCAGCCCATTCACTCAGATATAATAAGCCAGTAG
Source organism: Salmo trutta (assembly GCF_901001165.1). Taxonomy (NCBI): domain Eukaryota; kingdom Metazoa; phylum Chordata; class Actinopteri; order Salmoniformes; family Salmonidae; genus Salmo; species Salmo trutta. Next base: position 24,762,112 of record NC_042963.1, on the reverse strand, counting down.
GTCCCAATCATAAGAAAACAGAAACAGAACCATTACACTCTTAGAAAAAAGGGCTCAAAAGAGTTCCATAGGAGAACCCTTTCTGGACCCAGGTAGAAAGAACCCTTTAGGGTTCCATGTAGAACCCTCTGTGGAAATGGTTCTACATGGAACCAAAAAGGGTTCTTTAAAAGGGTTCTCCTGTGGGGACCGCTGAAGAAGCCTTTTAGGTTTTATACTGAATGTTTCCCATGTTTCATGAACTAAAATAAAAGATCCCAGAAATGTTCCATACGCACAAAAAGCTTTTTTCTCTCAAATTTGTTTACATCCCTGTTAGTGAGCATTTCTCCTTTGCCAAGACAATCCATCCACCTGACAGGCGTGGCATATCAAGAAGCTGATTTAAACAGCATGATCATTACACAGGCCACTCTCTAAAATGTGCAGTTTTGTCACACAACACAATGCCACAGATGTCTCAAGTTTTGAGGGAGTGTGCAACCTGCATGCAGACTGCGGGAATGTCCAACAGAGCTGTTGCCATAGATTTGAAGGTTCATTTCTCTAACATAAGCTGCCTACAATGTCGTTTTAGAGAATTTGGCAGTATATCCAACTGGCCTCACAACCGCAGGCCACGTTTCACCACGCCAGCCCAGGACCTCCACATCTGGCTTCTTCACCTGCAGGATCGTCTGATTAGGAGAGGCGGGTGCTGAGGAGTATATATGTCTGTAATAAAGCACTTTGTTTGGAAAAACTCATTCTGATTGGCTGGATCTGTCTCCCTAGTGGGTGAGCCTAGCTCCCAAGTGGGTGGGCCTATGCCCTCTGACACCCACTCACTCAGTCATGTGAAATCCATAGATTAGGGCCTAATGAATTTACTTCAATCGACTGATTTACTTCTATGAGCTGTATTTTTTTAATTGTTGAATGTTGCATTTATATTTTTGTTCAGAATAGATAGCACCTTCTAAGAGTGTAGGCTAAGCGTTTCCAAATTGAAATGTACAACTATTACTTCCCATTGCAAACATCGTTATCACGTTCTGCACACAAAGTAACCAGTGATCTAAAGATTAAATGCAACAATGTTTCACATGCATAACGCATTATTTTATTATAGATAGCTAACAGCAAGCGAGCTGCCATAAAAAAACTGTTCCACTCACCAGATGATGATCGTTTGAAACTTAACTTGAAAGTTAATCTTGAATAGTGCGAAGCTAAGAAATTAGCATCAACAACCTCTTCAATAACACCTGCTACTGCAGCCACTGCCGCAACCTAGCCTACAACAAAAATTAGCTAGTATAAACTGTTGGAAAACTACTGCTCGCTATTGCCCAGTGACCTGTCGGCTTTTGAGAAGGTGGAATTTTCCATACATTTTTGTAAAATGTGATTGGTTGACTCCACCGTCACTCCAAAATTCTGCTCTAATACAGTTGAATGTAAGATGCCTTCTACCAGAGAGGAAGAAGCGAAGCGACATGGATAACTGGCCGTTTTTTTTTTCTCTCACCAGGCGAGGAGGTTTTGTATGGAGGTCAATGAGTGTCGAACAATGAATTTAATGGCTTATTTGCTTGTGTTCTTTTTTAATCAAATATAAGATTCATAATGATTAGGTTGTTATACGAGTGTACATTCCAACACAAACTGAAGAGATTGAATCAGAATGACATTGAAAAGAAGAATATAATCCAAAATATAATTTAAATATTATTGAAAAGATAAAATTTCATTTCTAAAACTGAACAATTATTTTATAAATCATTGGGCCTTCTCTGAAGGGATAGAAAGCCTTGATGGTTCTCCACTGATAGTATCCACACTTTAACAACCCAAATAATAATGGTCACTTTTGTAAAGACTATAAAAAAGAATGCTTTACATTTTTAACATGACTTTTCTTGGCATGCACATAGTAATTGGCGGTGAAAAAAAACAGAAGAAGCAATTTCCATCTGGAAAGTGTCCAAAGAACATACCATTGGGATTGGGGTTGGGTCAGGGAGTTAATTGGGGTCCAGGATATACATTGAGCTCCAAGTATTGGGACAGTGAAACATTTATCAGTGACACATTTATCATACAAATATCATACCCCAAAGACATGCTAACCTCTCACCACTACAATAACACAGGAGGTTAGCATTTTGTGGGGGTATGATATTTATGCCTCTGTATCTTTCTCACTCATCATTATTCACGATTCATTCAGGATTATCCGTAATCATGGCAGCATCCACATTAATGTAGTAGTGTGTTCATTATATTCTTCTTAACATTAAAATAGACTCCAAAGACAAACATTATTTATCAAACTATTGGGCACAAAATAATCTATGAATATGGGACCAAATACTTAATTTGACTACTTTAATACACTAATTTAATTTGGTCCCCTATAATAGGGGGCTATGTACAAAATTACTGTAATTTCAAATTAAAGCTGACAGTCTGCACTTTAACTTCATAGTCATTGTATAATTTCAAATCCAGTGCTGGAGTACAGAGCCAAAACAAAAAAAATGTGTCCCTGTCCAAATACTTTTGGACCTCACTATATCAGTAAAACAATGCCCCTGCAACATTATTTAACAGGTACTTACCACACAGCTCTTGCCATGCCTGTATGGCAGATAACCAGCTCTAACCTCTCCACAGTAAGGGTCATAGATTTCAGTGGGTACAGCCAATCGTCTATAGTTTTCCAGTTTCCATGATCTTGTCATTAATGTATTTCAGCTACTACAACAGTAAAGTACTTCAGGCCTATTATGTGTACTCAGTGTTTAGTCATAGTTTATTTGATTAATGGGAGTCCTCTGCTCTGTTTTTAAATGTAAAAGCAATTACATTTGCTGCAAGTCTAAAATAAGTGATATCAAACCCTAAACTGTTTGAGCCCATAAGATTCCTATAATCATCTTATTCCCTCTTGCTCTCATTTTGTCGAGTGCTGCTCATGTGTAGTGAATGTGATATCTCAGTGCATTGAGATGCAATTATGATATAATTGACTATTGGAATCTGTGGTAAATATGTAGTGATAATGTAGAACTTGGATTATATTGTGGTATGCTAAATGGCACTGAAATGCTAAAAATAAACTATTACTTAGAATTACATAAATGACTGTATGACTTACATGCATCTCAAATCTTATGTCCTTGAGATGGAGGTGATTATTTATATAGATCTAAAGTAAACATTTCAGATCTACAGTAAACATACTCAATGCAATCTCAAGCTGGAGTATCCCATACTCATTTTGGATGAAGAGGAACTGCCCCTCCCAACCTTCAGGCTATTCTCAAACCCTACAACCCAAGTACTCCGTTCTGCCACCTCTGGTCTCTTGGCCCTGCTCAGCCCAGTCCAAGCTCTTCTCTGTCCTGGCACCCCAATCTTCCAAAAACATCTTAAACCCTACCTCTTCAAAGAGTAGCTTAAAAAATCTGATAGCTACTTTATTGAGGAAAAATGAACTTACTATGGCTGTGATACAGTATGTAGTTTACCCACCTAGCTATCTTAAGATGAATGCAATAACTGTACGCCACTCTGGATAAGAGCTGCTAAATTACTAAAATGTAAATGTAAGAGCCCGACAGTACCGTCTATTTGACATGTTAGTTATTTTTAAAAAATCGGGGTCAAAACAATGGGACTCAATAGGTAGGATCAATAGCTAGTTTAGTTGAATAAACCAGATTTAGTTGAATAAACTGATTTAAATGTAAAGTAACAGTATTTTGAAGCACTGTTTTCGAAACTGGCTGTAAATACAGTAAATTACAGAATGTTATGATGACGGTAGCCTCTACCATGCTTTTACCTCACATTTTGTATGAAAGCCTGTGGAAGTTCTTGTCAGAAAAATACTAAAAGAAGGTGGAGGGTATCCAAGCTGTCCTCCCCTTCCAACAATTGGAAAATGCACATTCAGAGGTAGAAATTTGAAACCAAAAGCCAATCATTTTCAATGGTCCCCACATGGGATAGTGTCATTACAACCAAATTATATAAAACATTTAATAAAAACAATTTCTGAAATATCAATTAAAAAAAATATAGAATGTTAGAAATGCAAGCACCATAAATGAGGTTACTCTGAATAATTTGTGCTTTTGAAGATGGATGGAAGGGGTGGTTGTTTCTTAACTGTCTACCTACAGCCAATCATCCAGCAGCCTCTGGAAATCAGCACTCCACTCATACCTACTTTTCCAATATAAACTTCCAAAGGCTCTTGAGAACAACTTGAGGGAGGCCTGGAAGCCGAGGCTATGATGACAGCAATGTGAGGTAACATGTAAGTGGTTCAAAGGTGAGTGATATACACTGCTCCAAAAAATAAAGGGAACACTAAAATAACACATCCTAGATCTGAATGAATGAAATAATCTTATTAAATACTTTTTTCTTTACATAGTTGAATGTGCTGACAACAAAATCACACAAAAATAATCAATGGAAATCCAATTTATCAACCAATGGAGGTCTGGATTTGGAGTCACACTCAAAATTAAAGTGGAAAACCACACTACAGGCTGATCCAACTTTGATGTAATGTCCTTAAAACAAGTCAAAATGAGGCTCAGTAGTGTGTGTGTGGCCTCCACGTGCCTGTATGACCTCCCTACAACGCCTGGGCATGCTCCTGATGAGGTGGCGGATGGTCTCCTGAGGGATCTCCTCCCAGACCTGGACTAAAGCATCTGCCAACTCCTGGACAGTCTGTGGTGCAACGTGGCATTGGTGGATGGAGCGAGACATGATGTCCCAGATGTGCTCAATTGGATTCAGGTCTGGGGAACGGGCGGGCCAGTCCATAGCATCAATGCCTTCCTCTTGCAGGAACTGCTGACACACTCCAGCCACATGAGGTTTAGCATTGTCTTGCATTAGGAGGAACCCAGGGCCAACCGCACAAGCATATGGTCTCACAAGGGGTCTGAGGATCTCATCTCGGTACCTAATGGCAGTCAGGCTACCTCTGACGAGCACATGGAGGGCTGTGCGGCCCCCCAAAGAAATGCCACCCCACACCATGACTGAACCACCGCCAAACCGGTCATGCTGGAGGATGTTGCAGGCAGCAGAACGTTCTCCACGTCGTCTCCAGATTGTCACGTCTGTCACGTGCTCAGTGTGAACCTGCTTTCATCTGTGAAGAGCACAGGGCGCCAGTGGCGAATTTGCCAATCTTGGTGTTCTCTGGCAAATGCCAAACGTCCTGCACGGTGTTGGGCTGTAAGCACAACCCCCACCTGTGGATGTCGGGCCCTCATACCACCCTCATGGAATCTGTTTCTGACCATTTGAGCAGACACATGCACATTTGTGGCCTGCTGGAGGTCATTTTGCAGGGCTCTGGCAGTGCTCCTCCTGCTCCTCCTTGCACAAAGGCGGAGGTAGTGGTCCTGCTGCTGGGTTGTTGCCCTCCTACGGCCTCCTCCACGTCTCCTGATGTATTGGCCTGTCTCCTGGTAGTGCCTCCATGCTCTGGACACTACGCTGACAGACACTGCAAACCTTCTTGCCACAGCTCGCATTGATGTGCCATCCTGGATGAGCTGCACTACCTGAGCCACTTGTGTGGGTTGTAGACTCCGTCTCATGCTACCACTAGAGTGAAAGCACCGCCAGCATTCAAAAGTGACCAAAACATCAGCCAGGAAGCATAGGAACTGAGAAGTGGTCTGTTGTTACCACCTGCAGAACCACTCCTTTATTGGGGGTGTCTTGCTAATTGCCTATAATTTCCACCTGTTGTCTATTCCATTTGCACAACAGCATGTGAAATTTGTCAATCAGTGTTGCTTCCTAAGTGGACAGTTTGATTTCACAGAAGTGTGATTGACTTGGAGTTACATTGTGTTGTTTAAGTGTTCCCTTTATTTTTTTGAGCAGTATATAATGGAGAAACTTCATGGCTGTGGATGCAGATTTGTATGTGTGGCACCGTGAGAGGCATGGGCATAGGTGTTGCGGAAAGACTCCCAGTGCAGCACCATGGACAGAGCCAACACCTCAGCACAGTAGACAGGTGCGCTCATTTCAGCATCATGGACAGCAGAACTCAGTTCAGCCCTGTGGAAGGCTGCGCAACCTTCAGACCCAGGACAGCCGAAGACAGCGCCACAGCTCTGTTCACCCAACACACATGTGCAGGTTTACTAATCAGCACACCTGCAAGGCATTCCCTAATCAATTGACTGGAACAAAAGGGCAGGCTGGACCTCACTCAAGTGCAGCAGTTAGGACGGCACAACGTGCTTACCCTCCCGCTTACACTGTTTCGTGCGCCTTCCACAGAATCCTCAAAAGGAGTTACAGACTCTTTAACCACCCTCGTGCGTGAATGACTTGTGGACTAGAACGCCAGAGACACTAGACACTAAAGTAAAAGCATCTGAAACTACAACGTTTACTCATTGCCACTTGTGTAGTTGGGCACAACCCACTGTTCCTGACAGTATGAAAAATAAAGCTATATATGTCAGCCATGTGAAATTGAATCTTCACAGATACATATGGCCACATGGGATTGTTGATATGGTAATGCTATGTGGAGCCACGGCAAACCTGCCATGAGTTCAAGATTCTACATATACAGTTGAAGTCGGAAGTTTACATACACCTTAGTCAAATACATTTCAACTCAGTTTATCACAAATCCTGATATTTAATCCTAGTAAAAATTCTCTGTCTTAAGTCATTTAGGATCACCACTTTATTTTAAGAATGTGAAATGTCAGAATAATAGTTGAGAGTGATATATTTCATCACATTCCCAGTGGGTCAGAAGTTTACATGCACTCAATTAGTATTTGGTAGCATTACCTTTAAATTGTTTAACTTGGGTCAAACGTTTCGGGTAGCCTTCCACAAGCTTCCCACAATAAGTTGGGTGAATTTTGGCCCATTCCTCCTGACAGAGCTGGTGTAACTGAGTCAGGTTTGTATGCCTCCTTGCTCGCACAAGCTTTTTCAGTTCTGCCCACACATTTTCTATAGGATTGAGGTCAGGGCTTTGTGATGGCCACTCCAATACCTTGACTTTGTTGTCCTTATTAAGCCATTTTGCCACAACTTTGGAAGTCTGCTTGGGGTCATTGTCCATTTGGAAGACCCATTTGCTTACCAAGCTTTAACTTCCTGACTGATGTCCTGATGTTGCTTCAATATATCCACATAATTTTCCTTCCTCACGATGCACTTCTATTTTTTGATGTGCACCAGTCCCTCCTGCAGCAAAGCACCCCCACAACATGATACTGCCACCCCCGTGCTTCATGGTTGGGATGGTGTTCTTCGGCTTGCAAGCCTCCCCCTTTTTCCTCCAAACATAACGATGGTCAAACAGTTCTATTTTTGTTTCATCAAACCAGAGGACATTTCTACAAAAAGTATGATTTTTGTCCCCATGTGCAGTTGCAAACCATAGTCTGGCATTTTTATGGTGGTTTTGGAGCAGTGGCTTCTTCCTTGTTGAGCGACCTTTCAGGTTATTTCAATATAGGACTCGTTTTACTGTGGATATAGATACTTTTGTACTATCTTCACAAGGTCCGTTGCTGTTGTTCAGGGATTGATTTGCACTTTTCGCACCAAAGTGCGTTCATCTCTAGGAGACAGAATGCGTCTCCTTCCTGAGCAGTATGACAGCTGCGTGGTCCCATGGTGTTTATACTTGCGTACTCTTGTTTGTACAGATGAATGTGGTACCTTCAGGCGTTTGGAAATTGCTGGACCAGACTTGTGGAGGTCTAACATTATTTCTCTGAGATCTTGGCTGATTTCTTTTGTTTTTCCCATGATGTCAAGCAAAGAGGCACTGAGTTTGAAGGTAGGCCTTGAAATACATCCACAGGTACACCTCCAATTGACTCAAATTATGTCAATTAGCCTATCAGAAGCTTCTAAAGCCATGACATTATCTGGAATTTTCCAAGCTGTTTAAAGGCATAGTCTACTTACTGTATGTTAACCTCTGAGCCACTGGAATTGTGATACAATGAATTATAAGTGAAATAATGTCAAACAATTATTGGAAAAATTACTTGTGTCATGCACAAAGTAGATGTCCTAACCGACTTGCCAAAACTATAGTTTGTTAACAAGAAATTTGTGGAGTGGCTGAAAAATGAATTTTAATGACTCCAACCTAAGTGTATGTAAACTTCCAACTTCAACTGTACATATGAATCTGATGACATGCTTTTATCTATCTAAACATTTGGTTACAGTATCCCAGAGTAACACGAGGTGAATTCCTATTTTCTGCTCTGTTTTTACTGTATATCACTAGTTGGTCTAGTTCATTGAGACAATTGTAGGAAAATCACAAATATATTTTATCGCTTACAAGTTTGTGTTTCAGAGTTATCCTTTGGTTCAAAAGGGTAATCCGGATTGTGTGCTTTCATCAAGAAAAACTTGATAAACACAAGTGTAGAAGGGTAGCAATATAATAGCCATTTCTAACATTAAAACGGTACAATCTACAATATTTACTGCCATTCAATAGTAATTTAAATTAACGCATTGATTCTTGAACATTACCCTGAAAATATGCATCACACACTTAGTATAACTCTTCATTTTGAAAATTTCTCCAGCCTTATCCTGCATAGACCTCATAGCAAACAAGGTCCAGGGCTGCCATTTGAATGTAAAACAAATGCAGGATTGTGGCTTTAATATCTAATTTTCTTAATATTCCATGGTCCTTGATCTATTAGTGATGGAGGATGATTAACATTGAAGGGGGCAGGAAGCATAGCAAGGATTATGCTTCCCTGTAAAGAGGAAATTAGCTAGCTTTAAAGCATCTGAATATCCCTGCTACAGTATAGCTAATTGGCTATAATGAGGAGTAGAAAGCAAACCAATGATAACCCCCTTGGTAATCTACATCCGCCAGATCTGAATGTCCTTTTCTTACATTTTTAGTGGTAGTTAGCGTTATGCCGTGTTGAGTTAGAAATAAATAAATTCTTTAAATTTTAAATCAAGATAGGACTATTATCTGTTTAAAAACTCCATAGATTGTTTAATACAACATACCATATTTTCAACAATTTAACATCAAGAAAAAAACTTACATAAAAAAAAATCTGCATATTACCTTTATTGCACAGAACAATTTTAATAGATTTTTTTTTCATAGATTTTTAAATATATTTTCATAAAAAGTTGGCTGGGACTACATGTTCAACATAGCCCTGGGTCAAAATAAAAAAAGGAACAAGAGAAAGAAATTAGGTTTCCATGAATCTCTGACTCGACCGGGACCAAAAGGCTAAGTACAGTTGCCACACTTTGAACAAAGCGAGCATTCATAATCAGCCAGGGAGGGAACCATGGTTTTCGGCAAAACGGATTACTCCAAAGCTGCTTGCTTTCAGACCACTCCATGGGTGAAACCATCTGTGTCGATGCACCATCTGCATATTCAGTCCATACTTCCAACCCATTACTGTGTGTCGTTGTCTGGAATGTCATCCATCATCAATACCATAGCCTTTACCCTGAACATATCCGCAAAGCCCAGCGTAGTTGAAAAGATAGGGGCATTCATTACACATATTGTATATCCAGGAGGATCAGCAGGAACTTACTTTTTTTTTTATTTCTTTACATCCTTTTTTGGGATATCATATAGTAAAATAAACCTGCAAAGGAAATTTTGTATGGGGGTGTGGTTGCGGAGGGTAGAGAAATTCAAACAATGATATTTCTGACAACCAAAGCTCCCAAACATGGGATTAAGTGTTATACAGGTTGCTGAGCACATTAGTCACAAAGTAGAGCATCCCAACTTTTATTCTCCATAAAAATGTTAAGCACAACATAAGCCCATTATGTAAGACTCTTTAGAGTGCACTGTAACATAATTCAAAAGACAACAAACAGATACCAAGGTATTCATGCAATAATATGCAATGGAATATACCATCAGTTGCTGTCATATAGAGTGTAATCAACAGTAGCATCCAAACATTTTTACCTGGATTATCTTCTGAACAGAGAGAAGTGTGTGTGTGTATAATGTGTCATTTCTGTTATTTATGTCATTGTTCATTGTTTGCGTATAGACTGTTTATATAACACTACATTTTCGATTAGGTTGATTTTAGCTACCCAGAGAAAAACAAAAAATAAATAGATAATATAATACAATTACAGTGCCTTCAAAGTATTTACGCCCCTAGACTTTTGACATTTTGTTGTGTTACAAAGTAGGGTTAAAATGGATTTAATTGGCTTTTAATTTTTTTTCCCCATCAATCTACACAAAAAAATCAATAAAATGTACTAATGAAAATGAAAACACCCAATACTTATCTAATCAAGATGTATTAGTAAGTCTATGAGCTTTGCACACCTGGATTGTGGAATATTTGCACATTATTCTTTTGAAAATTCTTCAAGCTCTGTCAAGTTGGTTGTTGATCATTGCTAGACAGACTTGTCAAGTCTTGCCATAGATTTTGAGGCAGATTTAAGTCAAAACTCTAAGTAGGCCACTCAGGAACATTTAATGTCATCTTGGTAAGCAACTCATATAGATTTGGTCTTGTGTTTTAGGTTTATTGTCCTGCTGAAAGGTGAACTAGTTTATAAGTGTCTGTTAGAAAGCAGACGGAACCAGGTTTGTGCCTGTGCTTAGCTACATTCCTTTTCTTTTTATCCTGGAAAAACTTTGCAGTCTTTTCTGACGACAAGCATACCCATATTATGATGCAGCCACCCCCATGCTTGGAAATATTGAGAATGGTACGCAGTGATTCAGGACAAAAATTGAATTCCTGTGCCACATTTGTTGCAGTATTTTGCAGTAGTGCCTTGTTGCAAACAGGATGCATGTTTTGGAATATTGTTTTATTCTGTACAGACGTCGTTCTTTTCACTCTGTCATTTAGGTTAGTATTTTGAAGTAACCACAATGTTGTTGATCCATCCTCAGGTTTGTCATATCACAGCCATTACTCTGTTACTGTTTTAAAATCACCATTGGCCTCGGTGAAATCCCTGAGCGGTTTTCTTTCTCTCCGCCAACTCAGTTCGGAAGGAATTCTGTATCTTTGTAGTGCCTAGGTGTATTCATACACCATCCAAAACCTAATTAACAGCTTCACCATGCTCAAACGGATATTCAGTGTCTGCTTCTTTATTTTTACCAATCGGTTCCGTTCCTTTGTCAGGCATTGGAAAACTTCCCTGGTCTTTGTGGTTAAATCTATGCTTGAAATTCACTGCTTGACTAAGGGACCTTACAATTATCTGTATGTGTGGGGTACAGAGATGGGATAGTTATTAACAAATCATGTTAACCACTATTATTGCACACAGAGTGAGTGCATGCAATTTATTATGTGATTTGTTAAGCAAATGTTTACTCCTGAACTTATTTAGACTCGCCATAAAAAGGGTTGAATACCTTTTTCAATTTTAAATAATTCGTATTTGACATTATGTGGTATGTGTAGATCAGTGACCATTTTATATTCAGGCTGTCACAACAAAATGTGGAAAAGTCAAGGGGTGTGAATGCACTGTATATTATCATTATATTTGACAAAATATGATAAAATAATTCAATGTTTATGACCAATAAACATTGTGCCACAGTGTCTAGCACAAGAAATTGATTAATTAATTAATACATTCGAGGGGTTTTGAGAAGAATCATGTTCGAACCAAAAGCCACTACAGAGCAATGACTCAGCTAACCTTATATACAATAAAACTATGCCAACAAAATGACCTATTTGAAACCCCCATGTTAAATTAAGTTGCTATTTTACATGTGTAGTAATGCTTTAATTACTCTACTAACAACATCAGTAACATGTTAAAGTAATTGTAAGAAGTTGTCTTTGCTTTGTAAATGCATAGTAATGGAATTGTGCATTGTTTGTTATGACACAATAAAGAGTAGACTAAGAAACAGTAACTCAAATACTATACCATTACAATGCAATTACTAAATAATTATGTAACATTGTTACTCCACTAAAAACAATGTTTACTAGAGGAATTACATTGCGCTCAACAGGTATAAAAACAACTTAATGTAAAGAATACAGTCGTAGTCAAAAGTTTTGAGAATGACACAAATATTAATTTTCAGTCTGCTGCGTCAGTTTGTATGATGGAAATTTGCATATACTCAAGAATGTTATGAAGAGTGATCAGATGAATTGCAATTATTTGCAAAGTCCCTCTTTGCCATGGAAATGAACTGAATCCCCAAAAACATTTCCACTGTATTTCAGCCCTGCCACAAAAGGACCAGCTTACATCAGGTCAGTGATTCTCTCGTTAACACGTGTGAGTGTTGACAAGGCTGGAGATCACTCTGTCATGCTGATTGAGTTCGAATAACAAACTGGAAGCTTCAAAAGGAGGGTAGTGCTTGGAATCATTGGTCTTCCTCTGTCAACCATGGTTACATGCAAGGAAACACGTGCCGTCATTGCTTTGCACAAAAAGGGCTTCACAGGCAAGAATATTGCTGCCAGTAAGATTGCGCCTAAATCAACCATTTATCGGATCATCAAGAACTTCAAGGAGAGTGGTTCAATTGTTGCGAAGGAGGCTTCAGGGTGCCCAAGAAAGTCCAGCAAGTGCCAGGACTGTCTCCTAAAGTTGATTCAGCTGTGCGATCGGGGCACCACCAGTACAGAGCTTGCTCAGGAATGGCAGCAGGCAGGTGTGAGTGCATCTGCACGCACAGTGAGGCGAAGACTTTTGGAGGATGGCCTGGTGTCAAGAAGGGCAGCAAAGAAGCCACTTCTCTCCAGGAAAAACATCAGGGAAAGACTGATATTCTGCAAAAGGAACAGGGATAGGACAGCTGAGGACTGGGGAAAAGTCATATTTTCTCTGATGAATCCCCTTTCCGATTGTTTGGGGCATCCGAAAAAAAGCTTGTTCGGAGAAGACAAGGTGAGCACTACCATCAGTCCTGTGTCCTGCCAACAGTAAAGCATCCTGAGACCATTCATGTGTGGGGTTGCTTCTCAGTCTTCTTGCCATAATGCAAAAGCGATAACCGAGTGGCTTGGGGAACAAAACATCGATATTTTGTGTCCATGGCCAGGAAACTCCCCAGACCTTAATCCCATTGAGAACTTGTGGTCAATCCTCAAGAGGTGGGTGGACAAACAAAAACCCAAACATTCTGACAAACTCCAAGCATTGATTATGCAAGAATGGGCTGCCATCAGTCAGGATGTGGCCCAAAAGTTGATTGACAGCATCCCAGGGCAGATTGCAGAGGTCTTGAAAAAGAAGGGTCAACACTGCAAATACTGACTCTGCATCAACTTCCTGTAATTGTCAATAAAAGCCTTTGACACTTATGAAATGCTTGTAACTATACTTCAGTATTCCATAGTAACATCTGACAAAAATATCTAAAGACACTGAAGCAGCAAACTTTGTGGAAATTAATATTTGTGTCATTCTCAAAACTTTTGGCCACAACTGTAGTGAATGATATGGATGAGATACAGAACACACACACACATATATATGTATGTATGTATGTATGTATGTATGTGTGTATATATATATATATATATGACACCAGTCAAAAGTTTGGACACCTACTCATTGAAGGGTTTTCTTGATTTTACTATTTTCTACATTGCAGAATATTAGTGAAGACATCAAAACTATGAAATAACACATATGGAATCACGTAGTAACCAGAAAGTGTTAAACAAATTAAAATGTATTTTATATTTGAGATTCTTCAAAGTAGCCACCCTTTGCCTTGACAGCTTTAAACACTCTTGGCATTCTCTCAACCAGCTTCATGAGGTAGTCACCTGGAATGCATTTCAAATAACAGGTGTGCCTTGTTAAAAAGTGAATTTGTGGAATTTCTTTCCTTAATGTGTTTGAGCCAAACAGTTTTGTTGTGAAAAGGTAGGGGTGGTATATAGAAGGTAGGGGTGGTATATATAGCCCTATTAGGTAAAAGACCAAGTCCATATTATGATAAGAACAGCTCAAATAAGAAAAGAGACAACAGTCCATCATTACTTTAAAACATGAAGGTCAGTCAACCTGGAAAATGTCAAGAACTTTGGCTCTCATGAGGACCGCCACAGGAAAGGAAGACCCAGAGTTACCTCTGCTGCAAAGGATAAGTTCATTAGTTACCAGCCTCAGAAATTGCAGCCCAAATAAATGCTTCACAGAGGACAAGTAACAGACACATCTCAACATCAACTGTTCAGAAGAGATGGCGAGAATCAGGCCTTCATGGTCGAATTGCTGCAAAGAAACCACTACTAAAGGACACCAATAATAAGAAGAGACATGCTTGAGCCAAGAAACACGAGCAATGGACATTAGACCGGTGGAAATCTGTCCTTTGATCCGATGAGTCCAAATTTGAGATTTTTGGTTCCAACTGCCGTGTCTTTGTGAGACGCAGAGTAGGTGAACGGATGATCTCTGCATGTGTGGTTACCAACGTGAAGCATGGAGGTGTGATGGTATGGGGGTGCTTTGCTGGTGACACTGTCAGTGATTTATTTAGAATTCAAGGCACACTTAACCAGCATGGCTACCACAGCATTCTGCAGTGATGTGCCATCCCGTCCGGTTTGTGCTTTGTGGGACTATCATTTGTTTTTAAACAGGACAATGACCCAAAACACTTCCAGGCTGTGTAAGGACTATTTGACCAAGAAGGAGAGTGATGGAATGCTGCATCAAGATGACCTGGTCTCCACAATCACCCGACCTTAACCCAATTGAGATGGTTTGGGATGAGTTGTACAGCAGAGTGAAGGAAAAGCAGCCAACAAGTGCTCAGCATATGTGGGAACTCTTCAAGACTGTTGGAAAAGTATTCCAGGTGACGCTGGTTGAGAGAATGCCAAGAGTGTGGTACGCTGTCAATAAGGAAAAGGGTGGCTACTTTGAAGAATCTAAAATATATTTTGATTTGTTTAACACTTTTTTTTTGGTTACTACATGATTCCATATGTTATTTAATAGTTTTGATGTCTTCTGTTATTCTACAATGTAGAAAATAGTAAGAATAAAAAAAGACCCTTGAATGAGTAGGCGTGTCCAAACTTTTGACTGGTACTGTATATTCTGACTGACAAAGTACCAGAAGAGATTGTTTAAATGTGCTCATCAACCCATACAATCTACTCTTAACATTTTGGTAAACAAATATTTCAATTTCTGTAAAAAATCTATAAACTAAGAACACAGGCAAAGGGACAGTGAAGGCAGGTTATTACGAACATAGAGAAGGGTTCATCTCTTTTTTTCTATAATTTCTTCCCAATATAAATCCACAAGAATATGAATCGCACACAACAAAATTTGCTTTCGAACAAACGTACCTAAAGGCCTTGCAGAAATTGCCAATGATGTGGAGCGTCTGCTTTGCTATCATCCCCCTCATATACTCAACATATTACGAAAGCAAGGAACTTCTCTCTCCATCTCCAACAGTTAAGTCAGGGAAAACAGATTACTTTATGATTACATCCCAGGATCCACAGATTTGTAAGGGAGGATTTGACGTTTTTTTCTTTTTTTACAATTTCAAGTTAAGAGTGTTTGCTCCCTGGGTCCCGTTAAATCATTTTCATGTTAAACTTGCGAGGGGCGTCTGCGTTGCTGCTGCTCATCCCAGCGTCTGACTTGCGTGGCACATACTCAATCTCTATGTTGTGCTTTGTGGCCCCTTTACCTCTACTCCACAGAAAGAGTAGCACCAGACAAAACAGGACAACACCAAGGAAAGATATGAAACCCATGGTGGTGGCGATGATTAAGGTCTTTATGTCAAAGGGGAAAGGGACGTTGGTTCGCGTCCCATTGGCACCATTCTCATTGGGCTGGTTGGAGATGAAGGCAAAGGTCTTGTTGGGTTGGTGAGGCCAGTCTGGAGAGTAGCTATGGACATGCAGGTGGGCGAGAGATGTGTCGTTGCCTCCGGCGTTGCTGGCTATACACACATACGTGCCATTATCCTGAATCTGTGCGTAGCGCACCTCAAGGGTCCCATCGGGGAATACTGTGAGCCGCCCGATGGTTTTTGTCGTGATGAACTGCTTCTGGGGTGAGAGCCACATGATGACTGGGGCGGGATCACCGTCCGCCTGACATACAAAATGAACAGTAGTTCCCTCGTCCACAAATTTCTGCTGCGCCTTGCGGTCCCGGATCCTGGACTTGCGACACGTGAAGTAGTTGGGCTGCAGGACGTCTGGGAAATCTTTAAACTCTTTTCCCTGTACGAACTCGGGTGAAGCGCAGGTGGGTTGCTGCCGGTTGAAGTTGAGCCTCCAACGTCTCCGGAACACCCACAGCAGCCGGCAGTCACATGCCAAGGGGTTATCGTAAAGCGCCAAAGTCTCCAGGTTGCCTACCGAGTGGAACGCAGACTCCTCCAAGGTGCTCAAGGCATTGCCAGACACATTGAATATCTTCAGATAGTTTAGGCCTCGGAACGAGTAGGGTTCGATCATAGCCAGCCTGCCCCCAACCAGGTGAAACTCCTGGAGCCTCAGAAGGTCATGGAGCTTATTACCCTCAATGGTGTGGATGGGGTTATAGGACAGATTCAGAAACCGTAGG
Organism: Salmo trutta; assembly: GCF_901001165.1. Taxonomy (NCBI): domain Eukaryota; kingdom Metazoa; phylum Chordata; class Actinopteri; order Salmoniformes; family Salmonidae; genus Salmo; species Salmo trutta. Next base: position 24,745,483 of record NC_042963.1, on the reverse strand, counting down.
TAGACCAAGTGCCGGAGAGCCACGTATGGGATGGAGGTCAGGTTGCCATTGGTGATGGTCAGCGAGGTGAGGTTCAGTCCATAGAGGCAATTGGAGGTCATGGTGTCCAGGTAGGGCCAGTTGGCGATCTCCAGCACTTTCAGCCGGTACAGTCTTTTGAAGGAGTAATCCTTAATAACGTAGATGTTGAGGTGGCGCAGCCTGAGAAAGATCAAACTGTGGAGGTGGGTGAAGGCCTCGGTGGGCACAGAGGTCAGGTTGCACTTCTCCAAAGTCAGCTGCTCCAGGCTGCTGAGACCATGGAAGGCCCGGTGGGAGATGAACACCAAGTCATTGTCGCCCACCTCCATGGAGCGCAGGTTGTACAGGTCTTGGAACATATAGTCCAGCAGGATGACTATCTTGTTCTCACTGATGTCCAACTGGGTGAGGTTGCTGAGGCCCGTGAACACACCCAGCTGGATCAGTTTGAGCTTGTTGCTGCGCAGCCCCAATGTCCGGAGGCCGTACAGGTTGTTGAAGGCGCCGGGCTCGATGGCCGAGATAGTGTTTTCGTTGAGCTCCAGCTCCTCCAGGTTGGGGTAGGCGGCGAACTCGTCCATGTTGATGGTCTTGATGCGGTTCTTGCTGAGGTCCAGTAGCCGCGTTTCTGTGGGGATGCCCTCAGGGACGGACATAAGCTTCTTGCGGTGGCATATGACCGAGCGCTCCTGGGCATTGCACTCGCAGCGGGACGGGCAGCCTGTGGTGGAACCGGACAGTACGGTGCCCAGCATCAGAATCAGAATGGGCTGCCAGCAAGCCACCAGGTAGCTGTGCCCACTCGCTTCCCTGGCCCCCATCCTATCGGTTACCTATGGAGACAAGAGAGACAGAGAAAGGACATGTCAGAAAAACAATCGCTGATTAGATACACTAAATAACACTGGGCTATTTCTTTATCATTAAAATCGTTGAAAAGTGAGATCACTTTTGTATTGTATTTTGAAGCCACATTCTGTAGTTTTGCTGCATATAAAATGGTTTGAAGTGTGGGGAAAGGAGTGTCCTATGAAAACATATTATACTGTTTGTTCTCTTTTGAAAAATAGTAACTACTATTCTCTGCCAGGCATTTTGACGCCAACAATAAAAAGCAATAAAACGTAAAGCGATGCCATCCTCATGTGACACAATTTGAAATTGAGTGTAAAAGATTTGCTGCAATATTAATGGCACAAAGGAAATAGGAATGGGGTGAGGGGTTACTAGGAATAAGGTATGTATTTGCATAATGAAGAAAACTGACATATTTGAATTCTGCAATGCTCACTACTCTACACAGAGCTTCAAAGGCATTTCAGATGCAGGAGGCTCCTGTGAACTGATGGAACAGTGTTCGCTGAAGGATTCACATGCAATGGTTACATCAGCACCATATTAGACTCATTTATGATCCATAAGAGGAAATGTTGAGCTCGGACAGATAGTAGATGTATCACAAAGAATTTGAATCAATTCCTGGCATTCGGGTGATGCTGCCTGGTTATGTATTGTGTGTACGCCGTATACCCACTTATTTTTCAGTGGGCATTGCGTATACTCACTTCTTAAATCTCCACTGCCGTTTCAATTAATAAGGCTGATGGAACAGATCAGAATGTTTAGCTTAAAATGTTGATAAACTATTCATTCTTCACATTTTAGGTGGGGCAATGTACCTTCGCGTGAATGTTCTAAAATGAAATTTGCAGGAAAAAGGCGTTCTAAAATGTGCATGGACAGAGATGGAAATATCCATTGGAAATGTAGAAAGGGGGGGTTTAAATATGCAACAATTATCATGGGTTGCTAATATGACCAAGATAATGCCTTTGCCTAATAGACAATGAAAGAAAATCAATAGAACAGGATAAAGCATATGTGTAAGTCTTCATAAAAAATAATTGCCTTCACATTTCTGTGGTGGGATTTTGGCTATAGGCTACTTTCAAGTAAATTGAGACATGCCTCATATGAAGTAAAATGTCCTGGTTTCAAACAATTATTTTATTTATTTTTATTTGAACCTTTATTTAACTAGGGCAAGTCAGTTAAGAACAAATTCTTTCTTACAATGACGGCCTAGGAACAGTGGGTTAACTGCCTTGTTCAGGGGCAGAACGACAGATTTTTACCTTGTCAGCTCGGGGATTCGATTTAGCAACCTTTCGGTTACTGGCCCAACGCTTTAACCACTAGGCTACCTGCTGCCCCCTGCCGCCCTAATTAAGGAATAGATAAAATATTGCAACGCTAATGAAAGGCCTAACCAACTTCTGGTGGATGGAAAGGCTTTCCCAAAAACATTCTCTATTAAATGTTAACTAGAGTAGCCACAAAGTAGGCTATGCCTACCTGTCAGAATGATATCATGATAATTTGCATCAATCCAGTAGCCATTTCCTTTGCAAAATCCAACTTATGTGCTACAGAAACACTGCTAAGCAAACAGTGCTAGGTGCCTGCACGCTTGAATTAAAGGGTAACTACACTCAAATCAACATTTCTTAGATGTCCCAGACATCAAAACAAATGTTGTTTTTCTGTATGACTTTGAGAGTGAAAACCTGAAACAATTAGGAAAAATATGAAACCTGTGAATTTTGTACATTTATCTGTTTCAATGGTAGGTCTACTACTAGCCTACTTTCACAGTACAGCTTGGGTTGATCTGACTGTGAAAGACCAATACGGGATTTATAATTTTCGGTCGTTCAGAGTGTATGTCACTGTTTCTCATATAATTTCTCACACAGGGCGTCTTTCCTTCTTCGGGCGGGGTGTTTGGATTTTTGGGGGGGGAAATTCTTCAGGCACCATTACACCACTGTGTGTGTGTTGGTGTGTGTGGCTTGCATGCATGCATGCATAGCACCTTGCTCAAGATCAATCAGTCATTGCGAGCTCCCTAATATTAAGTTATGGCATTTCAAAAGGGGCCAGGTGCAGCTTGAATTAACCAATTTTGAGAAGGTAATCTAATTCATGCTGTTTCAGAGACACGTATGCTGAGCACATCTTTAGAGTGTACCATTAGCATAAAATATTTATTTTTTCTTCACCCTGTATTTCCAGCATGAATGTGCTGTGTGAGTTAAAACAGTGGGGAGTGGGTCAGCAGTAGCAGGTAGCAATCAAAGACAAATGGTGTCAAGTCTGATGTATGTGCTATGGCTAACATTCAGCTGGAGCAATCTTTTACAATACAATATAGACCATGCAGAGCCAGGGCGGTGGCTTCAGAAAGATAGATACTGGTCTTAAAATCGTAAAAAACAATATTTAATTTCCATCTAAACCGTCAGTGTTTTCCCCCTCCACTAACCCCGATCCCACCCCTAAATTGGGTTCATATCCAAATCCCAACCCTAACCTCTCCATACACTGATACGTTATACTCTTTCCCTTCCTTGAGCCCCCCTCTCTTTACTCATGGTTTTGTTTAGTGTGATTTTTTTAAAGATTTTTTTATTTGGGTCCTTGAAAAGCGCAATATAAGTCCCTTTTTATTTTTATTATCATTACTAACAATGTAATTAATAATTGATTCTATAATTATATTTTTAATTTTTAATATAAAGAGCCATAGTGGCATTGCAATTACTTGTATATTTATTGAAAAAGTTGGATTAAAGGCCCAGTGCAGTCATAAAATTGGATTTTTCTGTGTTTTGTATGTATTTCCACACTATGAGGTTGGATTAATACTGTGAAAATGACAATAATACCCTTTTAGCGTAAGAGCTGTTTGAAAAGACCGCCTGAAAATGTTCCTGTTGTTTTGGTGAGATGGAGTTTTGGCCTGCCTGGTGACATCACCAGACGGTACATTAGTTAATAAACCAATAAGAAATAGTTCCAAACCTTATCTGCCAATAACAGCTAGTTTTCAGTTTCCCCCTCCCAACTTAGACCACTCTCAGCTTGCTTGAGAAATTGGCCTTTGGCAAGAATCTATTTAACCATTTTAATTGAAAACAATCACAGTAAGGTACTTAATTGTTGCCCAGAAATGATTTGATATTGATACAAATAGCTGCTTTAGATCTTTAAACAAAAGGGGACATAATTCATGATATTCTCTCAGAAATTCTTCCCAAAACCATAAGTTTCAGCCTTATAGTCTAACAATATACAGTATAATTCTGTATAACAAATATTTTTCAATTGTAAGTATGCAGAGACCTGTAACACTATTTCATAGGTGGCGTATTGTTGGGTTTGTACACCCTATTTTTCAGGATGAGGAGCAGAACCCTCAAATGTCCTTAATAATCTTGTAGTCTGGCCTTGCACACAAGTCAAGCAATACACAACAATCGATCTTAAAATGTCACAAATTTAAGACCCTAAAAATCTACATTCACCTCCATTCTCTGCGTTTTGTGTCTCAATAGCAGCCATTAGCAACTATCAGTTAACCTTATAATTGGTTCTGGGTGGCACATACATCAAACTTGCATGAACACTGATGACAAAAACATTTCTCATGTCTAAGTCATTGTTAGAAAAAAATGTGGTCCAATTTGGATGTTAAGGGTACTATATTTATTGTATTTTATATGAGTCCTATAAATTAAAATGGCAAATTTGGGTGCAATCAATTAGCTTAATTTCTCAGATCAAGTTATATTTCAACAAAATAATGTTGCAGGAATGGTTCTGTTTCTAACAGAAATTATTTCAAAACAATCAGATGATGGGTGTCAATCCTCTTTCTTGAACTTTTTTAGTACAGGAGAAGATACAATTTTCCCCCATTCCTCTCTGAATTGTTAAGAGTTCATGTCTGTGACAGAGATGCCTATGTAGTTGATTGTGCATAGCCCTATCAAATTTGTGACTGTCTGAAGAGCCACAATGACAGCTGAAAGAGGCACACGTTCTTCTATAGGCTACACTGTAGAGTTTATTAACTGAAATTGGGTCGCGTGTTCAGTGTCAATATTGCGTGTGCTTTGAATTATGGAGACTTTGTGTGAAGTAAATACACTAAGCTAAAGGCTTCCATGCGACAACCTGATGGATAATGTGCTATTTCAATTTTTTATATTGTTATGGTAGACAATTAAATTGTGACATAACTACCATTGTCAATAATTCTTTCTGCAAAGCCCCAAACTGACATTAGAGGGGTTTATGTTGTTTTTCCTCACTCTCAATTTAATTTCATTCTTCTCGGGGGTCAAGGGTCAGACGGATTTTTTTAAAATATTTGAACCTTTTATTTAACTCCAAGTCAGTTAAGAACAAATTCTTATTTATCATGATGGCCTAGGAACAGTGGGTTAACTGCCTTGTTCAAAAAAAGTTTATAGGGACCATCTCTGCGGGATAGTGAACTGGGGTCAACGAGTCTGAGTTGAAGAACTGCCCATATGTCCCAGAGCAGACATTACGGCCTCCGAAGTAACTGCATCATTTTCCTGTTTGTATTACTTAAAAGGTGCACTATGCAGAAATCGCTCCGACATTGCCTGGTTGCTAAAATTCTAATAGTTGCCTAATTTCAGTTTGTAACATAACAAGCAAGTATAGTATAGAGAATCATTGTACCATCTAAACCGCTGTGGTATATATTTTCCATAACCAAAAATATGGTATTTTCATCTCTTTGAAAATGGTGTACAAAACCCGAAAGTATAAGACTCAAAACCAAAACTTAACAGGAAGCATAGATATAGCGCGCATAGAAAATGTCTACCACTTCTTAGACTTGCTTTCAATGAGAATGATATGTCTATATCTCACATTTCTTGAATTTGGTCAGGTCGCCCAAAAATATATATATTGCAGCTTTAACCTAAATTGATCCAAGTTAAAGCTGTTTGATGAGGGAGCCATACAGGATGGATGTACATGAGGCTTAAGCAGCTGGTGGAACACCTGACAGGGGAGAGGAAGTGCAGCTGCCAATCCTTATTTTCCACTCCACCTTTTTGCCTTTGCTGTGTGTGCCTATTACACATTGGATATCGCTCTCTGAGATGCTATTATGTCCCACTCCTTCCTCATTGACACCAAAACCTAATCAAGGAAGCGCTCAACTGTAATCCCTTGCTGGTAAAGCTACATGACTGCAACATTCAGAGTCTAGGACCACAGTAGGGTATTAGGATGGTAATGACTAATGGTAATGAGTACAGGCAGTCCTTCAACACAAAACTGGGGTCAAAATCCTGATGAAATAATACCAGTCTGATTATTTCATTCTAGCACCTGATTTTCCGAGGTTCATATGAAACAGACAAAAAGCTCCATTGTATCGACGCAGCAAAAAACATTCCCTATTTCATTTCGTTCAAATGAAATGAAAGCAGTTTCACATCTTTTTCAAGACTGTTTTAAATAAGGACATGTAGGCAGCTGATGCTCCATTGCAATTATATAAGAAGACAGATAAAGGGAAAGATGCAGAGGACATGGCTATATGAAATGCTAGCCATGTTTAAACATGTATGGCTCCATTTTGTTAACAATCCTGTGTTATCTGTCCCTTGCAGGCATGGCAATCCGAATGCAATTCCTCACTCCAATCAACTCGCCATTGAAGAAACATTAATTTCAGCAGTAGTGAGAAGAGACCTTCTTATTGGACCAAGACCAATGATAATATCAATGAATGGCTAGATGATCGTGTCAGTGACAGCAAACTGGAGAGCTGTGGAAATGCTGCATGAGATCATGCACAGAGGGTGTGGCTCATGCTATGTGCAAATGACAAGTTCTAGACAAGTGTCACTTGTCGTGATTATATTCCCTGTTTGCAAGATAATTATAGAGGACTGAGATTCTTATTCCAAAACACCAGGAATGGGTGATTGGCAGCTTCATAATTATGATCACAATACATTATTGGCATAAGCAAAAAAAAGACTAATGATGCTGTGCTGTCGCACAGACATACAGGTAAACAATGAATTCCATACAATTACAGGACTTATTCACCTTTAGTGACCCTAGCCTGAAATTATGTCAATATCATGTAAAAGCTAACAGAAAATAAAGGTTCTCATTTTTGGGGAAATGAAAGTCTCGGATTTACCATCTACAAATTGACCCAAAGAATTCTCTGTTTGTTGATTCTTAGAACAATCAGAAAAAGACATAGAAATGCTCATATTTGAAGACAGTGTGGTAATATACTATATATATATATATATATATCTCACACACACACACACACACAGAGTTGAAGTCGGAAGTTTACATACACTTAGGTTGGAGTAATTTTTCAACCACCCCACAAATTTCTTGTTAACAAACTATAGTTTTGGCAAGTCGGTTAGGACATCTACTTTGTGCATGACACAAGTAATTTTTCCAACAATTGTTTACAGACAGATTATTTCACTGTATCACAATTCAGTGGGTCACAAGTTTACATACAAAGTTGACTGTGCCTTAAACAGCTTGAAAAATTCCAGAAAATTATGTCAGGGCTTTAGAAGCTTCTGATAAGCTAATTGACATAATTTGAGTCAATTGGAGGTGTACTTGTGGATGTATTTCAAGGCCTACCTTCAAACTCAGTGCCTCTTTGCTTGACATCATGTGATAATCAAAATAATTCAGCCAAGACCTTAGAAAAAGAATTGTAGACCTCTACAAGTCTGGTTCATCCTTGGGAGCAATTTCCAAACGCCTGAAGGTACCACGTTCATCTGTACAAACAAGAGTACGCAAATATGACCACGGAGCCGTCATACCGCTCAGGAATAAGATGCATTCTGTCTCCTAGAGATGAACGTACTTTGTGCAAAGTTCGAATCAATCCCAGAACAACAGCAAAGGACCTTGTGAAGTTGCTGGAGGAAACAGGTAAAAAATGTATTTATTTATTTAACCTTTATTTAACCAGGAAGGGCTCATTGAGATTTAAAATCTCTTTTTCAAGAGCGTCCTGGCCAAGATAGGCAGCACCAAGTCATTTCAAAAATTACAGACAAACAACAAGTCATCTAGTAAAAACCATAGAATTCACAAGAGTATAACAAAATCAAAAACAGCAAATTAAAAACATTGACAGGTCAGGGAATCAGTCTCAAGATCATTCATCAGTGATTTAAAAATACCAATCGGGACAAGTTCTTCCAGTTTAAAAGTATTTTGTAAGGCGTTCCAAGACGATGGCGCAGAGTACATAAAATCCCTTTTACCAAATTCAGTTCGGACATTTGGAACAGTTAGCAGGATAAAGTCCAGCGAACGAAGAGAGTACCCACCACATTTCTGAACAATAAAAATTGCCAAATAAAAAGGTAGTAAACCCAAAATGGCTTTGTAAATAAAAGTATACCAGTGACTGAGCCTACGAGTGACTAGAGAAGGCCAGCCAACCCTGGTATACAAAGTGCAGTGGTGCGTAAGGGTTTTGCAGTTTAAAATAAATCTCAAAGTATCTATATCCACAGTAAAACGAGTCCTATATCAACATAACCTGAAAGGCCGCTCAGCAAGGAAGAAGCCACTGCTCCAAAACCGGCATAAAAAAGCCAGACTACGGTTTGCTACTGCGCATTTGGACAAAGATCGTACTTTTTGGAGAAATGTCTTCTGGTCTGATGAAACAAAAATAGAACTGTTTGGCCATAATGACCATCGTTATGTTTGGTGGAAAAAGGGGGAGGCTTGCAAGCCGAAGAACACCATCCCAACCGTGAAGCACAGGGGTGGCAGCATCATGTTGTGGGGGTGCTTTGCTGCAGGAGGGACAAGTGCACTTCACAAAATAGATGGCATCATGAAGAAGGAAAATTATGTGGATATATTGAAGTAACATCTCAAGATATCAGTCAGGAAGTTAAAGCTTGGTAAGCAAATGGGTCTTCCAAATGGACAATGACACCAAGCAGACTTTCAAAGTTGTGGCAAAATGGCGTAAGTCAAGGTATTGGAGTGGCCATCACAAAGCCCTTATCTCAATCCTATAGAAAATGTGTGGGCGAGCAAGGAGACCTACAAACCTGACTCAGTTACACCAGCTCTGTCAGGAGGAATGGGCCAAAATTCACCCAACTTATTGTGGGAAGCTTGTGGAAGGCTACCCGAAACGTTTGACCCAAGTTAAACAATTTAAAGGTAATGCTACCAAATACTAATTGAGTGTATGTAAACTTCTGACCCACTGGGAATGTGATGAAAGAAATAAAAGCTGAAATATATCATTCTCTCTACTATTATTCTGACATTTCACATTCTTAAAATAAAGTGGTGATCCTAACTGACCTAAGACAGGAAATTTTTACTAGGATTAAATGTCAGGAATTGTGAAACTGAGTTGAAATGTATTTGGCTAAGGTGTATGTAAACTTCCAATTTCAACTGTATATATGATAACAGTGTCAAAACAAGATGGACAATTATTATCACAGTAGCACCATTGTACAGTACAAATGATCCACCACAACCAGCACATCCACAAAGACGAGCAGAGGGGCTGCTGGGTGTTTAGCTGGTATTCTACCTGTCACATTATATCAGTGCCAAACCAATCCCTCTTAACTACTCTGGTTAAATACCCGTGAGCCTGAGGAAAATCCTTCTGATGCTGCTGACAGTGTCTGTCCCACAAAGTGTTAAAAGAAAGCCCTAAGCCAACGCCAAGACAAACTTCTCACTCAGCTCCCAGTCTAATCCTGAGAGCCCCCCTCCACTCCTCTCCTGTTTGTTAGTATTCTATTTTCATGACTTTGCTAGTCTACAACCATCTGCAATATGTAGAGTGGGATCCGAAATTGACACCCTTTGGATAGTCTGTAGCACATCTACAGATGGACTATCAGTACAATTTCAACTATCTACTAGCCCAAGCACTAACATTAACCCTTAACCATAAAATTAACCCTTTTTTCTAAACCTAACCCTAGCAAGCAGTTGCTTATCAACAGATGGTCATAATATCAACAAATCTGTAGAGCATCTAGAATTTAAGTCCGGAGACAGATGGCCATTGCAATTTTTTTATTTTTGTGGCCATTTAACCATTTCTTTGTGGATTTTGATGTGTGCTTGGGTTATTGTCTTGCTGGAAGATACACTTGCAGCCAAGTTTCAGCCTCCTGGCAGACGCAACAAGGTTTTTGGCTAAAATGTCCTGGTAGTGGGTAAAGTTCATGATGCCGTTGACCTTAACAAGGGCCCCAGGACCAGTGGAAGTAAAATAGCTCCATAACATCAAAGATCCACCACCATATTTTATAGTAGGTATGTGGTTATTTTCTGATCATGCATTCTCATGTCATCTGTCCAAAGCACTGGTTCCAATCATATCTGTTTAGCAAATGAATGTTTTGTATTTGCTCCCTAAATAGGACTGATACAGTTACATATCGGGATATTATTTTTGGTGATATATCATATAATTTTGACAATATTGCAATATTATCGCAATATTGTTGCGCTAGTTGGCTGAACCTGCACCAAAGCTCCAGTATTTTTCCTTCATAGCTTGTTCTCCATTAAATAGGGAGTCAATTTGTTTTAAGCACTTATATTTCCATGACTGATCAAAACTCGTTCTCATGGCTTTCTCTTGTCCCTCTGCAGCAGACATATGGTGAGCAAAATGTTTGGAAAATCAGATTCAGTACTGAATCGCAATACATATCGAATCGCGAGAATTGCACAACATATTGTATCGCCACCTAAGTATCGTGATAATATCGTATCGTGAGGTCCCTGGCAATTACCAGCCCTAGCATGTTTCCTGTAAAAACAATTGGGCAATGTTTATATGATGCCTTTTCAAAACAGTCCCATCTTTACCTCATGTCGGCCTTCTATATTGCCATTGATTTGGCGGCAACTGAGCAAGAGACATTCAACTTTGACCCTGTTGTTGCGGCCGTTGTCATGGTAACCTGCAGCAAGCAGCGTTGATCAAGTTCTAAGTTACTCCGAAAGGACAGAATGCTTTAATTTCTTCACATTCCTACCAGTAAGTTAGCAGTTTGCCATACTTAACTACCTTGTAATGTGTCTACAGTTAATCTCAAAACACTGTCAGATATGTTTTGGTAATTTATATGAGATGGCTATAGCCAAGTTAGCTAACAAGCTAGCACTAAATTGTCTTGGGTGGTATACCGTATTCTGGGCTTGGAAATAGCCATGGGATGGTTTTTTAATACTGTCAAAACTATTTCTTCAAAGTTTTTTGATTAAAAAGTAGAAACTAATATTCAAAAATGTTAAGTAAATACCTGCACTGAACTTGTGCAATATGTTAGGAGATAAATAAGATTGCGTTCTTTATTAAACCTGTCACATAATTGTTTGTTTACAAGCACACGATGATGAGCGATGGAGCCTTGTAAGTCACTCACTGTTGTGCATCACGCGGCAGGTGACCTAGCTAGAGTACGGAATTCACAACTAAATGTTCGGCAACTAGATATCTTATCACTATTAAGTTAACGGTCTAAATGCTCTGCAGTTGTGCATTTGGTTAGCTATCTAGCTAAGGTTAGCTTCTTCCAAAATTAAGTTTTGCTTGCCGGTAAAAGCAGAGAATCCCCTACTGGATCAATAACCTTGCTTTGTAGTATTTGTTTTGTGCGTGCAGCAAACTGAGTAGCATTTTTTACTTACCTGTATAACTTCATGAGCTGGGATGTCTGTCCTGAAAATAGTTTAGGTCACAGACTGTATAAAATGTGCTCATTAGCTCATTCTCTATGGGATTTTCATGTACATGTACTTGTTAGCATTGCTAACCTTTGGGCAACAAAGTCTCAGTGGGGTTTGAAAATAGCGCCCCTTGTGTTCAGTGCCAGTATTAAGGTATGACTATCTGGATAACGCCCAAGCCTAGCACTAAACCAAAACGTTCTCTAGAAAGTTGCTTTTAATTGCCTGGTTTGCTAGGCTTGGGCGTTATCCTTAATACGTTTTTTAAACAGATGTTTTATTTGTTGCAAAAAATAGAGCAGATAACGTTATTATTTGGACCAGGTTTCGGCATGCAGACAGATGTTTTTTAAAATACTTTTTCATATAGACAAAGTTTGATGTCGGAGAACAATAGAATGTTCATGATGTAATGTATGACAAAAGATGAAAGGGGACAATTGTACTGAGGGGTTGGCAGGACTTTTAAACATAATACCGCATGACCATGTCGGCTGGTGGGGAAAAAAAGTTAAAGCTTTGTTGCCGGCAATACCTTTCAGACAAAGAAATGTCTGCAAAAAGGCATGCTAAAGCTGACGGCAAAACCTTTTGGTTTGAAAGGTGTATAAGTCCCACATTTCCTCACCTATCCTCACTTCTCTGACAGAATCTGAAGGCAAAGGTGACCCCCTCTGTCATTGTGATGCTCAGCCAAGTGGTAGGACACCTCTGGCTGCCCTTGATATGGCAAGGTTTAGATTTGAGTTGACGCCAGACAGATGGGTCGCAAAGCTTTAATCCTGCAGAAAGAAGCCGGTCGGTGCAACAAGGTGCAGAATTCCAACAGCGGCCAGCTGTTCTCCACCGACTCAGACTGTCGACACACACGTACTGAACCCAAACTCCAGCAGGGTCGGAGACTCACCACCTCCACCTTACTGAGGCCCAACAACGCTGAAAACTCTCTGTTTTTATGCATAGACATGCAAGTATTTTGAATTGAGTGAACAGATGTTTCGCAGAAGACCGGCAAAATGTTTCACTTCTTTGCTAGAAGCTTTTGGAGCTTTGAGAATAACAAGTGTATCCCAATTGCTTAGTAGGATAAAAATGTATAAAAACACACCGTGGCTCTGTGTTTTTGCCATGCTGCATCTCACTAAGCACAGAGTTTGGATGCTGACCTGAAATGCCTTAGTATACAGTGCAATCGGAAAGTATTCAGACCCCTTGACTTTTTCCACATTTTGTTACGTTACAGCCTTATTCTAAAATGGATTAAATGGTTTTTTCCCTCCTCAATCTACACACAATATCCTATAATGACAAAGAAAAACTAATTTCATATTTAAAAAAAAAATTAAATATCACATTTACATAAGTATTCAGACTCTTTACAAAGTACTTTGTTGAAGCACCTGTGGCAGCGATTACAGCCGCAAGTCTTCTTGGCTTTGACACTACAAGCTTAACACACCTGTATTTGGGGAGTTTCTCCCATTCTTCTCTGCAGATCCTCTCAGGCTCTGTCAGGTTGGATGGACAGCTATTTTCAGGTCCCTCCAGAGACGTTTGATCAGATTCCGGGCCACTAAAGGACATTCAGAAACTTGTCCCGAAGCCACACCTATTTTGTCTTGGCTGTGTGCTTAGGGTCATTGTCCTGTTGGAAGGTGAACATTCGCCGCAGTCTGAGGTTCTGAGCGCTCCAGAGGAGGTTTTCATCAAGGATCTCTTTCTACTTTGCTCTGTTCATCTGTCATGTGCCTTTTACTGAGGAGTGGCTTCCATCTGGCCACCTCTACCATAAAGACCTGATTGGTGGAGTGCTGCAGAGATGGTTGTCCTTCTGGAAGATTCTCCCATCTCCACAGAGAAACTCCGGAGCTCTGTCAGAGTGACCATCAGGTTCTTGGTCACCTGATTGCTCAGACTGGCTGGGCGGCCAGCTCTAGGAAGAGTCTTGGTGGTTCCTAGGGTTCCAAAGAGTCAGAATTTTCCCGGAAATTTTCCATGGGAAGTTAAGCCCGGGAATCTGGGTAATTATGCTTAAATTCGTCAAAAAAAGTTAGCTTATAACAGTGAACATATTTTGTGGGATACAATTAAGGCAATTCTAGGTCTTGTGGCATATGTTGGTTAAACTAGCTGAGTCTCAAGATCTTGCACACTAATGAGATGCTATTGAGCCCACACTACTACACTGTCTGAGCCAAGGACTACATGCTTTCTGGTAAGTTTTGATTACAATACTGGGTGGGGTGAATATATTTTATATGGGTGAATATATTTTATATGACATGTTTTTTTGTTAACTAGTAAATAGTAGCCTACAGCAAAATGTGTTTAAATAATTTCTAACTTGTTCACAATTTCTGTTAGTTAGTTTTTGCTACCATGTGGGTTTTAGCTCGCTTGAGCCTGTTAACTGAGGAGTGTTACAGTAAGGGAAAAAATTATTTGATCCCCTGCTGATTTTGTATGTTTGCCTACTGACAAAGAAATGGTCAGTCTATAATTTTAATGGTAGGTTTATTTGAACAGTGAGAGACAGAATAACAACAAAAAATCCAGAAAAACGCATGTCAAAAATGTTAGAAAATGATTTGCATTTTAATGAGGGAAAAAAGTATTTGACCCCTCTGCAAAACATGACTTAGTACTTGGTGGCAAAACCCTTGTTGGCAATCACAGAGGTCAGACGTTTCTTGTAGTTGGCCACCAGGTTTGCACACATATCCGGAGGGATTTTTTCCCACTCCTCTTTGCAGATCTTCTCCAAGTCATTAAGGTTCCGAGGCTGACGTTTGGCAACTCGAACCTTCAGCTCCCTCCACAGATTTTCTATGGGATTAAGGTCTGGAGACTGGCTAGGCCACTCCAGGACCTTAATGTGCTTCTTCTTGAGCCACTCCTTTGTTGCCTTGGCCGTGTGTTTTGTGTCATTGTCATGCTGGAATACCCATCCACGACCCATTTTCAATGCCCTGGCTGAGGGAAGGAGGTTCTCACCCAAGATTTGACGGTACATAGCCCCGTCCATCGTCCCTTAGCAGAAAAACACCCCCAGAGCATAATGTTTCCACCTCCATGTTTGACGGTGGGGATGGTGTTCTTGGGGTCATAGGCAGCGTTCCTCCTCCTCCAAACACGGCGAGTTGAGTTGATGCCAAAGAGCTCCATTTTGGTCTCATCTGACCACAACACTTTCACCAGTTGTCCTCTGAATCATTTAGATGTTCATTGGCAAACTTCAGACGGGCATGTATATGTGCTTTCTTGAGCAGGGGGACCTTGCGGGCGCTGCCGGATTTCAGTCCTTCACGGCGTAGTGTTTTACCAATTGTTTTCTTGATGACTATGCCTTGAGATCATTGACAAGATCCTCCCGTGTAGTTCTGGGCTGATTCCTCACCTTTCTCATGATCATTGCAACTCCACGAGGTGAGATCTTGCATGGAGCCCCAGGCCGAGGGAGATTGACAGTTCTTTTGTGTTTCTTCCATTTGCGAATAATCGCACCAACTGGTGTCACCTTTTCACCAAGCTGCTTGGCGATGGTCTTGTAGCCCATTCCAGCCTTGTGTAGGTCTACAATCTTGTCCCTGACATCCTTGGAGAGCTCTTTGGTCTTGGCCATGGTGGAGAGTTTGGAAGCTGATTGATTGATTACTTCTGTGGACAGGTGTCTTTTATACAGGTAACAAGCTGAGATTAGGAGCACTCCCTTTAAGAGTGTTACCTGAATAAAAGACACCTAGGAGCCAGAAATCTTTCTGAATGAGAGGGGGTCAAATACTTATTCCCTCACTAAAATGCAAATCAATTTATAACATTTTTGACATGCGTTTTTCTGGATTTTTTTCTTGTTATTCTGTCTCTCACTGTTCAAATAAACCTACCATTAAAATTATAGACTGGTCATTTCTTTGTCAGTGGGCAAACGTACAAAATCAGCAGGGGATCAAATACTTTTTTCCCTCACTTTTTCCCTCACTTTTTTCCCTCCATACATGTTTCATTTAAAACATTTATTTTACAAAGGAGTTGTTTAATCTAACTGCTTAACTATTTATCTGTACATGGAATTGTATTTCAAAATGTAGTTTTTTACTCATTTGTTTCTAATCTTTACAGGAAAATGCCACGGGCATTATCTGATGTGTGGAGACATTTCACTGCAGCTAAGGAAAAGTTCTGTACATTTGCAAATACTGTACCAAATCATATGTGAAGAATGCAACAAAGATGCAGAATCATCTAGCCAAGAGCATAAAGTTCCCTCAGCGCTCACAACAAGCAACCTCTGACAAAAGTCCCTCTACTTCTATTCGAGGTGAAAATTATGAATCAGACACCTTATCGATAGCAACAGCTGATGGTCCTCCTGGAATTCGTTTTTTTTTTTGACTCAATGGGGAAGGTAGTCAGAGAAACGCTGATGAATGTCTTGCTCGAGCTGTGTATGCAACGGGTTCACCCCTGATGCTCACAGGCAATGTGTATTGGAAGAGATTTCTGAATGTTCTTCTCCCAGCATACACCCCTCCAACCAGACATGGCTTATCTACATCATGGCACTGAAAACAATGGATACACTCTACAAGAGAGCCAAGGAAATTATTAGGTGTGTGTGAAGGGTCATCAAGTCAAAGCAGCAATCTACCTCACCAAGCAAAGTGAGAAGAATAAGAGCACCCCATTGAAGCTGCCCAGCAACACCCATTGTGGTGGTGTTGTCATCATGTTTGACAGTCTCCTGGACGGGAAGGAGTCTCTCCAAGAAATGAGCACATCACAGTCTGCCGATATGGAGAGACCCATCAAGAGGATCCTCCTGGATGATATATTTTGGGAGAGAGTGGTAAGCAGCCTGAAACTCCTGAAACCTATAGCAGTAGTCATTGCACGGATTGAGGGAGACAATGCCATCCAATGCCAAACATACCCTTGTAAAACTGACCATCCTACCGATCCTTGACTTCGGCGATGTCATTTACAAAATAGCCTCCAACACTCTACTCAGCAAATTGGATGTAGTCTATCACAGTGCCATCTGTTTTGTCACCAAAGCCCCATATACTACCCACCACTGCGACCTATATGCGCTCGTTGGCTGGCCCACGCTTCATATTCGTCGCCAAACCCACTGGCTCCAGGTCATCTATAAGTCTTTGCTAGGTAAAGCCCCGCCTTATCTCAGCTCACTGGTCACCCACTCGTAGCACGCGCTCCAGCAGGTATATTTCACTGGTCATCCCCAAATCCTCCTTTGGCCGCCTTTCCTTTCATTTCTCTGCTGCCAATGACTGGAACGAATTGCAAAAATCACTGAAGCTGGAGTCTTAGATCTCCCTCTCTAACTTTAAGCATCAGCTGTCAGAGCAGCTTACCGATCATTGCAGCTGTACACAACCCATCTGTAAATAGCCCACCCAACTACCTCATCCCCATATTGTTATTTATTTTTTGCTCCTTTGCACCCCAATATCTCTACTTGCACATTCATCTTCTGCACATCTATCACTCCAGTGATTAATTGCTAAATTGTAATTATTTCGCCACTATGGCCTATTTATTGCCTTACCTCCCTAATCTTGCTACATTTGCACACACTGTATATAGACTTTCTATTGTGTTATTGACTGTACATTTGTTTATCCCATGTGTAACTCTGTGTTGTTGTTTGTGTCGTACTGCTTTGCTTTATCTTGGCCAGGTTGAAGTTGTAAATGAGAACTTGTTCTCAACTGGTCTACCTGGTTAAATAAAGGTGAAATAAAAATATAAAAATCCTGTCTGATGTTCAGACTCTGCTTGCAGATGTAAGAGAAGAAATATGTACTGCCCTGCCCACTTCACTGTTGCTCCAAGCAGAGGAAACCGCAGTTCTGAAATACATCAAAAAGCGTGAAGACTTCTGCCTGAAGCCCATAGATGCCACAGCGTACATGTTGGACCCCAAGTATGCTGGCAAGAGCATCCTGTCTGGTGCAGAGATCAACAAGGGCTATGGTGTTATCACTACTGTGTCTCGCCACCTAGGCCTGGATGAGCGCAAGGTTCTTGACAGTCTGGCGAAGTACACTTCCAAGCAAGGGCTTTGGGATGGAGATGCAATATGGCAGTCGTGCCAACATATCTCATCATCCACCTGGTAGAAGGGACATTGTGGATCTGAGGCTCTTTCCCTTTGCCTCCATCATCCTCCAAATCCCACCAACATCAGCCGCCTCAGAGCACAACTGGTCCTTGTTTGGGAACACACACACCAAAGCACGCAACATGCTGACCAATAAAAGGGTTGAAAGATTTGAGGCTTTTTGAGCCTGACAACGAACCATCCTCAACAAGGTTGGAAAGTGACATTGAAGATAAGACCTCAGAGACTGATGTTCAAGAGATGGACATTGAGGAGGTCCAGGGAGAAGACATGGAAGCCTGACAAGAAGACAACCAAAGCTTTAGTTTCTAGACTATCATTTTACAGATGCATGTTAAAAACATTTTTTGGGGGGAGATATGATGGATCACTGGGGATCATTCAATATTCCCTTTCTTTTGTTGTTCAGGGAAATCATCCCATGTGAAGAGTCAAATAATTATATTAAAGTTCAATTCATAACTAAATTGTTTTTTAAATTTATTTTGGAAGGATTTAATCATTTGCAAGTATGTCTACTTATGTTTCTGACTAAATTTGATATGGTAAATAAACTCAGCAAAAAAAGAAAAGTCCTCTCACTGTCAACTGCATTTATTTTCAGCAAACTTAACATGTGTTAATATTTGTATGAACATAACAAGATTAAACAACTGAGACACAAACTGAACAAGTTCCACAGACGTGATGAACAGAAATAGAATAATGTGTCCCTGAACAAAGGGGGGGGGGGGTCAAAATCAAAAGTAACAGTCAGTATCTGGTGTGGCCACCAGCTGCATTAACCTCTTTGGGTTGGGGGGCAGTATTTTCACTTTCGGATGAAAATCGTGCCCAGAGTAAACTGCCTGCTACTCAGAAGCTAGAATATGCATATAATTAGATTCGGATTTGGATAGAAAACACTCTAAAGTTTCCAAAACTGTTAAAATAATGTCTGTGAGTATAACAGAACTCATATGGCAGGCAAAAACCTGAGAAAAATCCAACCAGGAAGTGGGAAATCTGAGGTTTGTAGTTTTTCAAGTGATTGCCTATCCAATATACAGTGTCTGTGGGGTCAGATTGCACTTCCTAAGGCTTCCACTAGATGTCAACAGTCTTTAGAACGTTGTTTCAGGCTTCTATTGTGGGGAGCGAATAAGAGCTGTTTGAACCAGTGGTCTGGCTGAAAGCCTTTAGTTTAGTCACACGCGCCGCCGTGAGCACGAGCTCCGTTCCCTTTCATTTCTAAAGACAAAGGAATTGTCCAGTTGGAATATTATTGAAGATTTATGCTAAAAACATCCAAAAGATTGATTCTATACATTGTTTGACAAGTTTCTACAAACTGTAATGGAACTTTTTTTTACTTTCGTCCCGTGCCTTGTGCATTTGGAATAGTGAACTAAACGTGTGAACAAAAAGGAGGTATTTGGACATAAAGATTAACTTTATCGAACAAAACAAACGTTTATTGTCGAACTGGGATTCCTGGGAGTGCATTCCGATGAAGATCATCAAATGTAAGTGAATATTTATAATGCTATTTCTGACTTTTACTGACTCCGCAACATGATGGGGATCTGTATGGCTTGTTTTGGTGGCTGAGCGCTGTACTCAGATTATTGCATGGTGTGCTTTCACCGTAAAGCTTTTTTGAAATCTGACACAGCGGTTGCATTAAGGAGAAGTTTATTTTTAATTCTATGCATAACACTTGTATCTTTCATCAACGTTTATGATGAGTATTTCTGTAAATTGACATGGCTCTCTGCAAAAATCACCGGATGTTTTGGAAGCAAAACATTACTGAACATAACGTGCCAATGTAAACTGAGATATTTGGATATAAATATGAACTTTATCGAACAAAACATACATATATTGTGTAACAGGAAGTCCTATGAGTGCCATCTGATGAAGATCATCAAAGGTTAGTGATTGATTTTATCTCTATTTCTGCTTTTTGTGACTCCTCTCTTTGGCTGGAAAATGGCTGTATGTTTTTTTGTGACTAGGCGCTGACCTAACATAATCGCATGGTATGCTTTCACCTAAAAGCCTTTTTGAAATCGGACACTGTGGTTGGATTAAAAATAAGTTTATCTTTAAAATGGTGTATAATACTTGTATGTTTGAGGAATTTTAAATTACGAGATTTCTTTTGTTTGAATTTGGCAAACGGGATTTGATCCCTAAAAATTAAGTACTGCAGTGCATTTCCTCCTCATGGACTGCACCAGATTTGCCGGTTCTTGCTGTGAGATGTTACCCCACTCTTCCACCAAGGCACCTGCAAGTTCACGGACATTTCTGGGGGGAATGGCCCTAGGCCTAGCCCTCACCCATCCAACAGGTCCCAGACATGCTCAATGGGTTTGAGATCCGGGCTCTTCGCTGGCCATGGCAGAATACTGACATTCCTCTCTTGCAGGAAATCACGCACAGAACGAGCAGTATGGCTGGTGGCATTGTCATGCGGGACTGTCATGTCAGGGTGAGCCTGCAGGAAGGGTACCACATGAGGGAGGAGGATGTCTTCCCTGTAACACACAGAGTAGAGATTGCCTGCAATGACAACAAACTCAGTCCGATGATGCTGTGACACACCGCCCAAGACCATGACAGACCCTCCACCTCCAAATCGATCCCGCTCCAGAATACAGGCCACGGTGTAAAGCTCATTCCTTCGACGATAAACGCGAATTGGACCATCACCCCTGGTGACACAAAACCACGACTCGTCAGTGAAGAGCACATTTTGCCTGTCCTGTCTGGTCCAGCGATGGTGGGTTTGTGCCCATAGGCGACTTTGTTGCCAGTGATGTCTGATGAGGACCTGCCTTACAACAGGCCAACAAGCCCTCAGTCCAGCCTCTCTCAGCCTATTGCGGACAGTCTGAGCACTGATGGAGGGATTGTGTGTTCCTGGTGTAACTCGGGCAATGTTGTTGCCATCCTGTACCTGTCCCGCAGGTGTGATGTTTGGATGTACCGATCCTGTGCAGGTGATGTTACACGTGGTCTGCCACTTCGAGGACGATCAGCTGTCCATCCTGTCTCCCTGTAGTGCTGTCAATAGGCGTCTCACATTGCAATTTATTGCCCTGGCCACATCTGCAGTCCTCATGCCGCCTTGCAGCATGCCTAAGCCATGTTCATGCAGATGAGCAGGGACCCTGGGCATCTTTCCTTTGGTGTTTTTCAGAGTCAGTAGAAAGGCCTCTTTAGTGTCCTATGTTTTCATAACTGTGACCTTAATTGCCTACCGTCTGTAAGCTGTTAGTGTCTTAACAACCGTTCCACAGGTGCATGTTCATTCATTGTTTATGATTCATTGAACAAGCATGGGAAACAGTGTTTAAACCCTTTACAATGAACCCTTTGGATTTTTACGAATTATCTTTGAAAGACAGGGTCCTGAAAAAGGGACGCTTATTTTTTTGCTGAGTTTATATCCAATGCAAAAAACATCTACATTTAAATGGTATTAATATTAATTTGCATATATTTCCATTAATTCCCAGTAATTCCCACGGAAAGTTCCCACCTCTGAATATTCCCCAAAAATTGCAACCCTAGTGGTTCCAAACTTATTCCATTTAAGAATGATGGAGGACACTTGGGGAACTTCAAAGCTGCAGAAATGTTTTGGTTTCCATTAGGCTTGGTTTTTCCAATACCGTCAAAACATTTGATATTATTTCTTTGAAGTTTTTAATAAAATGTTAATATTGGGAGCTACCTTATAAGTAAACATCTGCAGTCAACTTGTGCAATTCGTTAGGAGATAAAGCAGATCACAGCCACGTGTTTGTTTGTAAATAGCACAACGGTGTATTGACAGGGGTTGCGTTTTATATTGAAAGTCAAGAGTGTTTTTTGCTTCAATGAAGTTATCTGGGGTGTGCAACAATAGATTTCCTTCACAAAAAATATATTAGTTCAACACATTTGGCAGGAAAATACAGTATCTTCATTTTCATAAGATGACTACAGAAGTACAATGCTATTTGTTTGGGAAACACAAGTTAATGAGCTTACAATGAAAAAGCAAGGTATTTTTTGCAAAAACGATGCATGGTCATTATATTTCTAATGTTTTTCATAGAAAGAATGTAGCCAGCTACGTTTGCTAATGTTTTGCTCAAAGTTAATCTTGCATTTTACCAGAGAAAAGTAAGCTACACCAGAAAGTACCAGAGAAAAGTAACAACATATCAGGCAAGAGCAAAGTCTGCTGATAGAATGACCGTGTGAATTCCCATCCAGGTGGAGAAGTGTAACTGAAGCAGAAAAATAGTCTGATGCCGAGCAGATACTACAAAATAAGCATTTGAGATCTGCGTTTTAAACGCAGCAAGATTTGTATTATTTTTTTTTCCTTGAAAAATGCAGAATTCTGCGTTAACGCGACCCATAAGTTTAACTTGCTAGTTATTTACTAAGTAACCGGCTGAATTAATAAGGAGATGAGGCATCATATAGTGTTATCTTTCTGCCGTGTTTGAGAAATCTGTACAGCACCCCTGCTATCTTGATTTCCTTGTTTTTTCTCTCCTCTCCGTTCTCGGCCCGTCTGATCCTCTCTCCCTCTTCAATGAGCAGACAAGGCAGGCCTGTTGCCCTAGCGACTCCAGACTCAAAACAGACAAGTGTACACATGCTGCTCCAGAGCCAACACTGTTCTTCCTTCAGACAAGCATGCCTCAAAACTTTGTTCATTTGCACAATGTGTCTCGTTCACATTCGCTTGCAAAGGTCCAAAATAACCAAAAATTACATTCAGTAGCTCCTTCCATACATACAGTGCCTTCGGAAAGTATTCAAACCCATTGACTTTATCCACATTTTGTTACGTTACATCGTTATTCTAAAAATGTTTTTTTTTAAATGATCCTCAGCAATCTACACACAATTCCTCATATTGACAAAGGAAAAACAGGTTTGTAGAAATGTTTACAAAGCTATAAAAAAAACTGCAATACATGATTTACATAAGTATTCAGACCCTGTGCTATAAGACTCAAAATTGAGCTCAGGTACATTCTGTTTCCATTTATGATCCTTGAGATGTTTCTACAACTTGGAGTCCACCTGTGGTAAATTAAATTGATAGGACATAATTTGGAAAGGCACACACCTGTCTATATAAAGGTCCCAATGTTGACAGCGCATGTCAGAGCAAAAACCAAGCCATGAGGTTGAAGTAATTGTCCATAGAGCTCTGAGACAGGATTGTGTCGAGGCACAGATCTGGGGAAGGGTACTAAAACATTTCTGCAGTATTGAATGTCCCCAAGGACACAGTGGCCTTGATCACTCTTAAAATGGAAGAAGTTTGGAAACACCTAGACTCTTCGTAGACCTGGCTGCCCGGCCAAACGGAGCAATCGGGGGAGAAGGGCCTTGGTCAGGGAGGTGACCAAGAACACAATGGTCACTCTGACAAAGCTCTAGAGTTCCTCTGTGGAGATGGGAGAATCTTCCAGAAGAACAACCATTTCTGCAGCACTCCACCAATCAGGCCTTTATGGTAGAGTGGCTAGATGGAAGCCACTCCTCAGTAAAAGGCACATGACAGCCCACTTGGAGTTTGCCAAAAGGGACTCAGACCATGAGAAACAAGATGATCTGGTCTGATGAAACCAAGATTGAACTATTTGGCCTGAATGCCAAGCGTCATGTCTACAATGAAGCATGGTGTTGGCTGCATCATGCTGTGGGGATGTTTTTCAGCGGCAGGGACTAGGAGACTAGTCAGGATCGAGGCAAAGATAAACAGAGCAAAGTACAGAGAGGTCCTTGATGAAAACCTGCTCAAGAGCGCTCAAGACCTCAGACTGGGCCGAAGGTTCACATTCCAACAGAACAGCGACCCTAAGCACACAGCCAAGACAACACAGGAGTGGCTTCGGGACAAGGCTCTGAATGTCGAGTGGCCCAGCCAGAGCCCGGACTTGAACCCGATCAAACATCTGTGAAAAGACTTAAATAGCTGTGCAGCGACGATCCCCATTCAACCAGACAGAGCTTGAGAGGATCTGCAGAGAAGAATGGGAGAAACTCCCCAAACACAGGTATGCCAAGCTTGTAGCGTTATACCAAAGAAGACTTGAGGCTGTAATCGCTGCCAAAAGGTGCTTCAACTAAGTACTGTGAAGGGTCTGAATACTTTCGTAAATATAATATTTCCTTTTTTTATGGGATATTGTGTGTAGATTGAGGGGAAAAAAACAATTTAATCAACTTTAGAATAAGGCTGTAACCTAACACAATATGGAAAAGTCAAGGGGTCTCAACACTTTCCGAAGGCACTGTATGTATAACTTCATGAACTGGATTACCTGTCTTTGCAATTTGTTTATATTCGTTTGCGCTTGTTAGCATATTCAGCTTGCAGTTTACATAGAAATTCGCTATTATTTGTGCAATTCTTTTTTTGCATTCTGATAGACGGCCAATGGGCTTTTTACAATTTTGGGGTGCCTCCTTGTGTACTAAACTGTTAATACCGTAAATCCCGGGATGAGAGAAAGACGATATGGAAGTCTGGATACCGCCCAACCCTAATTTACATCACAGAGTAGTCCACAAAGTAGTCTAACTAGACCCGTCGCCTCAAAGGACTTTGTCTGCTGTCTCCCCAGTAGAGCAACATTCGCACTCCAAATGGGTGATGAAGCCAGTGCACAGTTAGGATCTGTTTACGTTTTATGATCATACCTTTTCTAGATTATAGCAGAAAGTTATATTCTATTACTCCCAAGCCCTCAAGTCCTAATTAACACATCGTTTCTCAGATAGTGGAGGGTTTGTTCCTACTGAAGAGGTAGGGTCTCTATGCTCACGATTCCCTCATTAGGTCTGAAGTAGCTCATTATCCTCCTTTCCAAACTCTTTGAATGAATCAGAATTAGCCACGAATTGTTATGGTGCATCGTTTTCAAAGGCGAAGCAGCAGAGTATGTCGAGGCATTAAGGGCTATCACCCCAAAAAACGTGTGCTCCTCTTTTGATATCACACTCCAGTGTTCCAATCAAAACATTAATTGACCAAAAAACGGGGGTGAACGCAAATCAATTAAATGTGGCATCTGCCCTACATTGACGTTTCAATGTTGGGAGGGAATGAGGAAACGCGATGACCAGAATAACTTGATTACAGATGAAAGATTGAAGTCCTGCTGAGCCACTGAGCTGTGGGGACTGACTATTCCAGTTACTTTAGTCTCATAAAATGTTTTCCAGGCGGGAGGTCTGGTTATCACACAAAAACACACAACCTTGGAAATACAACTCAGCTCAGTTCAGTGTTTGTACAATAAGGACAGGCCACATTCCCCACCGAGAACCAACTTATTTTAGGGTGGAACAATCTCCCTAGACTTATAGTCGCAAACCTCCCCACACTCTGTCAGTTCTCCTGCCTCCCCAGGAGCAGGTGACCTTCATAGCTCCTTAGTGCCACTTGCTTCTAAACTGGCGAAAATGAAAACTGCGCAGCCATGGATAAAGAAAATAGGTAATTGATTCAAAGGTCACCTTGTCTCATATTTCACACACCGACGCCGCTGCTTATTTAACAGGGAGGATTCAGAGTGGTAACAAGGCCCCCAAGGCGCTCCACAGAATTCTGTTTTAAAACGTGGGGGCCACAAAGTCTTGGCCATGTAAGCAGGCATAGTATGACCTTTTTCTCAGTGACTACCCACACAACAAAGTCCAGGCATTGGGCGCATTACAGAACCAACCATGCAAAATGACAGTTAGTTATGGCACTCCTGTTACAACAGGGCTTGAACAACAACATTTTTTGTCTTACAGGAATGACATACACTACATGACCAAAAGTATCTGGACACCTGCTCGTCGAACATATCATGTCAAAATCATGGACATTAATATGGAGTTGGTCCCCCCTTTTCTGCTATAACAGCCTCCACTCTTCAGGGAAGGTTTTCCAATAGAGGTTGGAACATTGCTGCGGGGACATGCTTCCATTCAGCCACAAGAGCATTAGTGAGGTCGGGTACTGATTTTGGGCAATTAGGCCTGACTCTCAGCATTCCAATTCATCCCAAAGGTGTTCAATGGGATTGAGGTCAGGGCTCTGTGCAGGCCAGACAATTTCTTCCACACTGATCTCAACAAACTATTTCTGTATGGACCACGCTTTGTGCACGGGGGCATTGTCATGCTGAAAAGGGCATTCCCCAAACTGTCAAAATGTCATTGTATGCTGTAACTTTAAGATTTCCCTTCACTGGAACTAAGGGGCCTAGCCCGTACCATGAAAAACAGCCCCAGACCATTATTCCTCCTCTGCCAAACTTTATAGTTATACACCACTCCAGCACTGACCGGGGCAATGCTAGAACGGCAGAAATAAATACAGTTGAAGTCGGAAGTTTACATACATTTAGGTTGGAGTCATTAAAACTTGTTTTTCAACCACTCCACAAATTTCTTGTTAACAAACTATAGTTTTGGCAAGTCGGTTAGGACATCTACTTTGTGCATGACACAAGTCATTTTTCCAATAATTGTTTACAGACAGATTATTTCACTTATAATTCACTGTATCACAATTTTAGTTGGTCAGAAGTTTACATACACTAAGTTGACTGTGCCTTTAAACAAATTGGAAAATTCCAGAAAACTATGTAATGGCTTTAGAAGCTTCCAAAAGGCTAATTGACATTACCTATGGATGCATTTCAAGGCCTACCTTCAAACTCAGTGCCTCTTTGCTTGATATCATGGGAAAATCAAAAGAAATCAGCCGAGACCTCAGAAAAAAAATTGTAGACCTCCACAAGTCTGGTTCATCCTTGGGAGCAATTTCCAAACACCTGAAGGTACCACGTTCATCTATACAAACAATAGTACGCAAGTAAAAACACCATGGGACCACGCAGCCATCACACCGCTCAGGAAGGAGACACGTTCTATCTCCTAGAGATGAATGTACTTTGTGGCTAAAAGTGCAAATCAATCCCAGAACAGCAGCAAATGACCTTGTGAAGATGTTGGAGGAAACAGGTACAAAAGTATCTATATCCACAGTAAAACGAGTCCTATATCGACATAACCTGAAAGGCCGCTCAGCAAGGAAGAAGCCACTGCTCCAAAACTGCCATAAAAAAGCCAGACTACGGTTTGCAACTGCACATGGGGACAAAGATTGTACTTTTTGGAGAAATGTCCTCTGGTCTGATGAAACAAAAATAGAACTGTTTGGCAATAATGACCAATGTTATGTTTGGAGGAAAAAGGGGAAGATTGCAAGCCAAAGAACACCATCCCAACCGTGAAGCACGGGGGTGGCAGCATCATGTTGTGGGGGTGCTTTGCTGCAGGAGGGACTGGTGCACATCACAAAATAGATGGCATCACGAGGAAGGAAAATTACGTGGATATATTGAACAAACATCTCAAGACATCAGTCAGGAAGTTAAAGCTTGGTCGCAAATAGGTCTTCCAAATGGACAATGACCCCAAGAAGACTTCCAAAGTTGTGGCAAAATGGCTTAAGGACAACAAAGTCAAGGTATTGGAGTGGCCATTACAAAGCCCTGACCTCAATCCTATAGAAAATGTGTGGGCAGAACTGAAAAAGTGTGTGCGAGCAAGGAGACCTTCAAACCTGACTCAGTTACACCAGCTCTGTCAGTAGGAATGGGCCAAAATTCACCCAACTTATTGTGAGAAGCTTGTGGAAGGCTACCCAAAACGTTTGACCCAAGTGAAACAATTTAAAGGCAATGCTACCAAATACTAATTGAGTATGTAAACTTCTGACCCACTGGGAATGCGATGAAAGAAATAAAAGCTGAAATAAATCACTCTACTATTATTCTGACATTTCACATTCTTAAAATAAAGTGGTGATCCTAACTGACCTAAGACAGAGAATTTTTACTAGGATTAAATCTGCAGGAGCCATGAAGTTACGCTGCCATTACGGCGCAATGCTGACCAAAGCATACAGTGAGGTCCTAAATTATTCACACCCTTGATAAAGACGAGCAAAAATGACTGTATAAAATAAATAATTCAAATACTGAGCTTTATTGTATGCAAAAAAATTGCTAAGAGACAAATATTTTGTTTTACAAGTAATAGATTGTTTTCTCAAAAAGGTAAATTGTCAAAATTATTGACACCCCTTTTTTCAATACCTCACCTTGCGAGGATAAAAGAACTGAGCCTTTTTCCTAAAAATGTTTTATGAGTGGGGAGGGATCTTATACCATTCCTCCATGCAGAATCCTTCCATATCCTTAGTCTGTGCTTATGGACTACCCTTTTCAATTCATCCACAGGTTTGGGCAAAATTGACTTTAATCACGGCTGGCATTTAAAGTCTTCCTCCCACTGCAGCAGAAAAATGTCCCAATCGCTTTGCTGGCCTGCAGCTCACAAAGACACATTTAGGAAATTAGCTGTAATTCGTGGGGGGGAGGAGTGACCCTGTGCTAGAATATGGCACTGCACCTCCAGGCTCCTAGTAGAGGCTATATCCCCACTAGCCTAATGAATTTATTTCAATTGAGTGATTTCCTTATATGAACTGTAACTCAGTAAAATCTTTGAAATTGTTGCAAGTTGCGTTTATATTTTTGTTCAGTATAGTTGATTTGATTAAAACACATATGATGTGTCTATATATGGAAAAATACACATTTAAAAATTTGACCAATCAATTGGTCGATAGAACAGATTACTGTTTTTAGTCTGGGAAAGCCCTAGTGACTAATAAACTGGATATACACATTTTATGGTCTAGAGTCCTCAAATTCAAATCTGGACATTGAAGCCAGTTTTTTTCATTCTTTCCCTCTAATCAGGGACTGACTTAGACCTGGGACACCAGGTGGGTACAATTATATATCAGGTAGAACCAGCAGTAGTCTAGATCTCGTAGGGTAAGATTAGAATACCCCTGGGCTAAAGAATTCAGATTACAGGCCAGTCTTTGTGGAACAGTTAACGGCCTTGCAATAATTTGATCAGCATTTAAGGCCTTCCTCCCACGGCCATAATACTACTTTATCAAACTCTGCCATTGGCTATCAATAGTTCTGGGGTACAACTCACAGGAAATGCATTCAAAAGAGAGCTAGGCTTTATATTTGAAGAGGCAAGTTATTTACCAATAGTAATACTTTTTAAAAGGAAATACTTTCAGAAGGTTTACCCCAACTCTGTGAGATATTAATCTTAAATGAAGAGTTTCCAAGGGACTCCAACTTCGTCCTCACCTTCAAACAAGTCTACAAACAGTGAAAGATTCAAGAGATGCAATTTCATCTCAGCGCGATCCATAAAGGAGGAAGGAGGGAAAATGCAGTTCTTTTTCAAAAACAGTTCTTGATTTAGGGCCGTTAAATGCCCACACTCTTGAATGATATATAAATAAATAAAACTGCCTCAGCAGTCACTTCTGTTTACTCGTTAATAATTTATCTTCTCAAATGCCAATGCAGTGACTTGAGAAAATAATTTATCATAAGTGCTTTACCAAAAATTTAAAAAAAAAAAACACACATGAACCAACACATTAACACACGGTGGGGAAAAAAAAGCGTTGTTGAGCCACAACCCAGAATTAGCTTACCTCCCCGCAATACTAGCAAAGTCAAAGGGCTTCATAAACCACCCACATAATCATAAACAGGTTGCCAGAATATAATATCGAGCTAGGGAAAGGTCTGCCTCTTAAGTCTCCATTTAAAAGGCTCTGCTATGCTAGGTTTTAATGGGTGTCGAGCCCATCCTGTTGACTTTGGCCCACTACAAAGAGAGAACTCAGGACAACAGGCTGTTTAAAATTCAGGGACTGATGTCTCTGCCTAGCCGGTGAGTCAGTGTCCATGCAGCAACTACATTCTTAGAAAAACAGTGCTACGTATCTAGAACCTAAAAGGGTTCTTCGGCCATCCCCATAGGAGAACCCTTTGAAGAACCCTTTTGGGTTCCATGTAGAACCCCTTCCACAGAGGGTTCCTAATGAAACCAAAAAGAGTTCTACCTGAAACCAAAAAGGGTTCTACCTGAAACCAAAAAGGGTTATGCTTTGAGGACAGCCGAAGAACCCTTTTGAGTGTACAATGAATCACCCGATTTAAAAATGCTTCAAAACATGGCCACTTGGCAAGGCATCTGTATAACAGGCTACGGTCTAGTGGGTTATGGATTATATGGGTTAAAAGGTGAATTCAGACCTACCGGGGGTGTGATGTGAATGGTGAGACATTATGGAGTGAAATTCTTGACATTATCAGTTCACTGGTTGAAAATAACATTGCAAATTCTTAACTTAAAAACAGTTTGCCTACAAAACAAATGCCAGTACTTTCAAATGCATGCCTAAAACATCTCAAACCCACATTTTCGGTTGTTGACTACCTAGACTGCTTTGAAGGGTTCAAAACACACATCATCAATAGTATCACCTTCCTAGTACACACATAGGGTTTGACTATCTACAAAACACACTAAACTTCAACTTCCATATAAGCCATGCATTGACATTCATGGGATATATGCACAAATACCAAGGTACACAAGCCTATATCTCAAGGATTTGGCCGGACTGCAGGAGGTCCATATTTCTCAATTTCCCGATCAGGTCTTTTCTCATTGCAAAAGAGAACAAACAAGGCCAGCAGGCCAGAGAGACTCCATCTTGGAGATAGCAGAGCCTAATCCCAGTCCTTGGAGAGAACGCATAGAAAGATGAAGCCTTAATTAGTCAGATAAAAACCCACTCAATGGCGATATTGATACTGACTTGGAAATGGAAACTAAGCAGAATGAAGACTGGGCTGAGGCTTGGCTGAGGGGTGGATGGTGGATAAAAAAGTAGTGATTGCAAAAGAAGCTGTCTACCCTTGACTCTGGTGTAGGCCCCCCCCCTCGAGCAATCCCCACCTTCTCCAGTTCTACCTAAGAGGCTTATGGGAACGAATTCAGACCTTCACATAATCAAAGATTATATGGGAAGAAACCAACAAACAATTTCAAAGCGTTTAAAAGTGGGGAGCTCATGGGAATTCTGTGTAATTAAAATACAAAATTACTTGTCTAAGCTGTCCTCCCATCCTTGTTTTCACTGCCTTTGTTTTCCTGCTATTGTGTGGGCTTAGGTCGTGAAGAAGATGCCGAATGGAAGAAACCAAATCTTGGCAGCTTCTGCTAATCCTAGGAGTTCATGAGGAGGCAGAATACTCCTGGCAGGGAAATCTATTTCAAACGTTATGGCTAGATCAATGACAAGGTGACCCTGTGTGGATACACAATGACAACGCCTTGACTTTTAACGCCGCAAACCCTTTGTCATCACTTGTGAGCCTCAACAAGGAAATAAAAATTTAAAAAACAATCACATGAGGCCTCTTCTCAGCTCTCACTCACCCAAAAAAAACATCTCCATGGCAATTTCAAAGCAATGAAAGATCTGACACTGTATTTCAGGTGGCTCATACACATGTGTATTTACAGATCTCTTTGTGTTGGGAAATCTAATTAGGTCCCAAAAATATTTCATATCAAAACAAATCAAAACCTATCTGCGTGTTGAGATCTGTGATGCATTCTGCCACTCAGCCACTAATTTATGAGAATGACTTGTCTCTTGCTTTTGTTTCCTGTGAAATGAAAGTGTCTTCTATGAGAGGATTCCTTTATAAGCCAAGCACACACTCGCTGTTTGAGATGTGCTATCAAATACACCCTTTGGAAGGGCATCTTGTCTCCTTGTCAGAATCGTATCAATATGAAGCACTGTATTTGAACTGTGAGCTATAGCCAAGCTAGGCCCTGAGTGTGGTCTTTCTCCTATACCATTACATAGGTGGAGCACCTTTTCTCCATTCCTAGATATTGAACCGTAATATACCATGGCAATACATCATCTGTTGATATCAAACCATTTTGGAGACACCTTTAGAGATGCTTATCTCCATTGTGTAGTGTTAGTTTCCACATTGGTAGCGAATATGACATGGGACTTTTATACAGTAGTTTCTTACTTAAATTAGTTTCAATTGAATATCCAACATGTAAAAATATTAAACTAGGGAAAATACTAAAATAGCAGGTTCCTTGACAAGGCAGATTCCTGAACGCATGCCCAGGATTGCCCCAAGGCATGAGACTTCAATTTGTCCACAGAGCTAACACTCGAGGCTGGCCGAGCAGCCAAGGTGAATGGCACTGACTGCCGGCACTCCTTATTAAAAACATATCAGGAGACAGCTCCATGAACTGCAAAGAATCAGAATTATTTATTTTACATTTGCATATCTACCAAATGCTCAGGCTGGGGGAAACTGCATAGTGGAGGGAAATTAATTCCAAGGCTCCTTTTTAGGCATAGCCTAACACCGGCATCACCAATTTACCAAGCCCATTACTTGTCATCTTAAGTAAAAATTGAATGCAGGGAGTCCTATTACAGTTCAGTACAAGGCACACCGGAGAAAAGTAATTTCTGCACTTTAGACTCTTAATGTCTTCCTGAATTTATTTCCCTTTCTTTCATTCCACCTTCCCTTCCGTGATCAGTCACACCTGCCGATCATCCCTAATGAGATAGAGTTGAGTTCACTTTGGTCCCCCTTCTTGCACCTTGGGGCCCCCAAAACCTGTTCTTTCCCCCTCCCAGTCCCACAGGTACCCAACTACTTTGCACTTCTGTTGGGGCATGCTGAGCTTTACAGACCGACAAGGTCAAATGGCATTTAATTTTCTCGCCTTTGATTGTCCCTTTTACTCTTTCATCAATCTTGCCACTCTCCTCTATCTCTCCCGTTAAACTTGGTGTGCTCATCCTATTAACATTACATAATGCGATGGGCAGCAGGCGAGGGAAAATCCATCACTAAAGCCAATGCATAGAACATCTGCATGGACGGGTACAGTTGAAGTCAGAAGTTTACATACACTTAGGTTGGAGTCATTAAAACTCGGTTTTCAACCACTACACACATTTCTTGTTAACTTCACTGGGGTAGGGGTCAGCATTCAGAATTTTGGATGAAAAGCGTGCCCAAATTAAACTGCCTGCTACTCAGGCCCAGAAGCTAGGATATGCATATCATTTGGTAGATTTGGATAGAAAACACTCTAAAGCTTCCAAAAATGTTAAACTAATGTCTGTGAGTATAACAGAACTGATAGTGCAGGTGAAAACCTGAGGAAAATCCATCCAGGAAGTACTATTATTTTGAAAGGCTGTTTTTCCATTGAAAGCCTATCCACCATACAAAGACTTAGGACCCAGTTCACAATCTCTATGGCTTCTTCAACATGTGGCCAGTCTTTAGGCATTGTTTCAGGCTTTTATTATGAAAAATTAGGGCGATACAGCACTTTCAATGAGTGGACAGTGGACATTTCCAGACACGAGTCCAGAGCGTGATCGGGAACGCGTCTTTCTGGTTTCTCCATTTCTATTGACGACGCTTTTGTCCGGTTGAAATATTATTGATTATTTATGACAAAAACAACTTGAGGATTGATTTTAAACATCGTTTGACATGTTTCTACGAACTTTTACTGTACTTTTTGACTTTTCGTCTGGATGTTGAGAGCGCGCTTTGTGCCTTTGGATTACTGAACTAAACGCACCAACAACAGGTTTTTGGACATAAAGAGGGACATTATCGAACAAAACAAACATTTATTGTGTAACATGGAGTCCTGGGGGTGCCACCAAATGAAGATCATCAAAGGTAAGTGATTAATTTTAACGCTATTTCTGACTTTTGTGACACCTCTCCTTGGTTGGAAAATGGCGGTATGGTTTTCTGTGGCTAGGCGCTGACCTAACATAATCGTATGGGGTGCTTTCGCCGTAAAGCTTTTTTGAAATCTGACACAGCGGCTGGATTAACAAGACGTTTATCTTTAATCCTGTGTATAAAACTTGTATCTTTCATCAATGTTTTTGATGAGTATTTCTGTAATTTGATGTGGCTCTCTGAAATTTCACCGGACGTTTGGTTGAGACAATGATTACTGAACATAACGTGCTAATTTCAACTGAGGTTTTTGGACATAAAGAGGGACTTTATCGAACAAAACAAACATTTATTGTGTAACATGAAGTCCTGTGAGTGCCATCTGATGAAGATCATCAAAGGTTAGTGATTAATTTAATCGCTATTTCTGACTTTTGTGAGCCCTCTCCTTGGCTGGAAAATGGCTGTATGGTTTTCTGTGACTAGGCCGTCATTGAAAATAAGAATTTGTCCTTATAAAATAAAAAACAGCTTGGAAAATTCCAGAAAATTATGTCATGGCTTTAGAAGCTTTTTTTGATAGGCTAATTGACATCATTTGAGTCAATTGGAGGTATTTCAAGGCCTACCTTCAAACTCAGTACCTCTGCTTAACATCATGGAAAATCAAAAGAAATCAGCCAAGACCACAGAAAAAAAGTTTTAGACCTCCACAAGTCTGGTTCATCCTTGGGAGCAATTTCCAAATGTCTGAAGGTATCACGTTCATCTATACAAACAATAGCACGCACCATGGGACCACGCAGCTGTCATACCGCTCAGGAAGGAGATGAACGTACTCTGCTGCGAAAAGTACAAATCAATCCCAGAACAACAGCAAAGGACTTTGTGAAGATGCTGGAGGAAATAGGTACAAAAGTATCTATATCCACAGTAAAAACAAGTCCTATATCGACCTAACCTGAAAGGCCGCTCAGTAAAGAAGCCACTGCTCCAAAACCGCCATCAAAAAGCCAGACTACGATTTCCAACTGCACACGGGGACAAAGATCGTACTTTTCATGAGGGATTGGTGCACTTCACAAAATAAATGGCATCACGAGGAAGGAAAATAATGTGGATATATTGAAACAACATCTCAAGACATCCGTCAGGAAGTTATAGCTTGGTCGCAAATGGGTCTTCCAAATGGACAATGACCCCAAGCATACTTCCAAAGTTGTGGCAAAATGCGTTAAGGACAACAAAGTCAAGGTATTGGAGTGGCCATCACAAAGCCCTGACCTCAATCCCATAGAAAATGTGCGGGAAGAACTGAAAAAGCGTTTTTTTTACTAGGATAAAATATCAGGATTTCTGAAAAAACTGATTTTAAATGTATTTGGCTAAGGTGTATTTACACTTCCAACTTCAACTGTATATGGGCAGCTACAAAGTCAGTGTCTCTATGTTTTTAACCTCGAGGTTTAACAGTTCTCAATGTATATACACTACCATTCAAAAGTTTGGGGTCACAAAGAAAAGTACTTTTTTTGTCCATTAAAATAACATAAAATTGATCAGAAATACAGTGTAGACATTGTTAATCTTGTAAATGACTATTGTAGCTGGAAACAGCTGATTTGTAAATGGAATATCTACATAGGCGTACAGAGGCCCATTATCAGCAACCATCACTCCTGTGTTCCAATGGCACGTTGTGCTAGCTAATCCAAGTTTATCATTTTAAAAGGCTAATTGATCATTAGAAAACCCTTTTGCAATTATCTTAGCACAGCTGAAAACTGTAGTGCTGATTAAAGAAGCAATAAAGCTGGCCTTTAGACTAGTTGAGTATCTGGAGCATCAGCATTTGTGGGTTTGATTAAAGGCTCAAAATGGCCAGAAACAAAGAACTTTCTTCTGAAACTTGTCAGTCTATTCTTGTTCTGAGAAGTGTAGGCTATTCCAAGCGAGAAACTGCCAAGAAACTGAAGATCTCGTACAACACTGTGTACTCCTCTCTTCACAGAACAGCTCAAACTGTCTCTAACCAGAATAGAAAGAATGGGAGGCCCCAGTGCACAACTGAGCAAGAGGACAAGTACATTAGAGTGTCTAGTTTGAGAAACAGACGCCTCACAAGTCCTCAACTGGCAGCTTCATTAAATAGTACATGCAAAACACCAGTCTCAACGTCAACAGTGAAGAGGCGACTCCGGGATGCTGGCCTTCTAGGCAGAGTTGCAAAGAAAAAGCCATATCTCAGACTGGTCAATAAAAATAAAAGATTAAGATGGGCAAAAGAACACAAACACTGGACAGAGGAAGATTGTAAAAAAGTGTTATGGACAGATGAATCTTAGATTGAGGTGATGAGATCACAAAGAACAACAGAGAAGCAGAAAAAATGAAAAGATGCAAGAGGAGTGCTTGACGCCATCTGTCAAGCATGGTGGAGGCAATGTGATGGTCTGGGGGTGTGTTGGTGGTGGTAAAGTGGGAGATTTGTACAGGGTAAAAGGGATCTTGAAGAAGGAAGGCTATCACTCAATTTTACAACGCAATGCCATATCCTGTGAATGGCGCTTAATTGGAGCCAATTTCCTGCTATAACAGGACAATGATCCAAAGCACAGCTCCAAACTATGCAAGAACTATTTAGGGAAGAAGCAGTCAGCTGTCTACAATGGAGTGGCCAGCACAGTCACCGGATCTCAACCCTATTGAGCTGTTGTGGGAGCAGCTTGACCGTATGGTTCATAAGAAGTGCCCATCAAGCCAATCCAACTTGTAGGAGGTGCTTCAGGAAGCATGGGGTGAAATCTCTTCAGATTACCTCAACAAATTGACAACTATTTCGTTTTTACTGAGGTCAGGTAATGTAATTAAGTGTATGAGCACAAAACACCACATCTGTAATTTGTATCCCGTCAAATCTGCTAGGTCAGTAATTTTCACATTGTGGTAGTGTAATAATTCCAGCCCGAATAACCTACTTTTTTTGTCAACCTCTCAGGTCTTCTGATAATTCTTATGCCGTGTGAATCGACATCCCTGTGTTTTGAGGGATATTACTGTTTAAAAGGTGCGAAACGCAGTTTTTGTTAGAACATGGGAACAAATTGATGCTTAAAACATAACTGACGCTCTATAGTAATACAAGTCCCATACGAATAGGGCTTTAGACGACACATTATGGGCTATTACTCATTTGCTGGAAAACAGAGATTAGCAGTCAGTTTCAATTACCTAAAAGAAGATGGAAACAATTATGATATCCCTCATGCTCTTTAGGAATATTGGATGTTGGCGTATCAAATGTATCATTACTCAATGAATTAAATTATTTCCTCAAATGTTATTACATTCATACAATTAGCTATTAAGAGAATTTGGGTGGAGAGTGGCAGAGAATTTTTCTTCTATGGTGCATTCAAGAGTTGAATTGCAGGAGGTCTTATAGTCTAGAAACTCAGAGAGCAATAACACTTGACTGCAGTAAGTCAAATTAAAACAAGCATGAACCAACCATCTGCCCATCTCCTCTCTGCCGACTGGCATTACACCAACCTCTCCAAAAATCAAATATTGAACGCTCTTTTCTTTTTTGACATAAAAATTGTTCTGCAAGGGCTCTTAATTTCGAAGGAAGAACTGTTGTTTTCATGATTTCCTTCATCGAAAATGGTAGATACCCCTATAGACTTCAGGCTCTGGACACTCTTGCATCCTACCTGGCTAGGCCGTTCCTACCAGGTGACGTGGAGAAGATCTGTGGACTGCACCGTGTACTCTCACTACTGGTGTCCCCCAGGGCTCAGTTTTATGCCCTCTCCTCTTCTCTCTACACACCAAGTCACTTGGCTCTGTCATATCCTCACATGGTCTCTCCTATCACTGCTATGCATCTGACACGCAACTACTTTTCTCCTTCCCCCTTTCTGACACACAGGTGGTGACACGCATCTCTGTATGCCTGGCAGATATCTCAACTTGGATGTCAGCCCACCACCTCAAGCTCAACAAGACGGAGCTGCTCTTCCTCCCGGGGAAGGCCTGCTCGCTCAAAGACCTCTCCATCACAGTTGACAACTCCACAGTCGCACCTCCCAGAGTGCAAAGAACCTTGGACAACACCCTGTTGTTCTTTGCAAACATCACAGCAGTGAGTCGCTCCTGCAGGTTCCTGCTCTACAACATCCGTAGAGTATGACCCTACCTCACACAGGAATCTATGCCTGTGATATGTGATTGTCCCACCTAGCTATCTTAAGATGAATGCACTAAGTCGCTCTGGATAAGAGCTTCTGCAAAATGACTAAAATATATGTAAAACTTATTTCCACTTTACTGACTGTCTCCCCACCATTAAATAACATGAAACCCAACAATCTCAACACCATGATGCACTGGCATTTAGTTCCATATGGGCATGCCTCTCTGTTCTGTGAGTTGTCACTGATTCTACAGTGCATTCGGAAAGTATTCAGACCCCTTGACTTTTTCAACATGTTGTTACGTTACAGCCTTATTCTAAACTGGTTTAAATTGATTCTTTAAACACACAATACCCTATAATGACGAAGTAAAAACAGGTTTGTAGAAATTTTTGCAAATTAATCAAATAAATACTGAAATATCACATTTACGCAAGTATTCAAACCATTTACTCAGTACTTTGTTGAAGCACCTTTGGTAGCGATTACAGCCTCGAGTCTTCTTGGGTATGGCACACCTGCACTTGGGGAGTTTCTCCCATTCCTTTCTGCAGATCCTCTCAAGCTCTGTCAGGTTGGATGGACAGCTATTTTCAGGTCTTTCCAGAGATGTTCAAGCGGGCTCAAGTCTGGGCCACTCAAGGACATTCAGAGACTTGTCCCGAAGCAACTCCTGCATTGTCTTGTCTGTGTGATTAGTGTCGTTGTCATGTTGGAAGGTGAACCTTCACCCCAGTCTGAGGTCTTGAGCGCTCTGGAGCAGGTTTTCATCAAGGATCTCTCTGTACTTTTCTCTGTTCATCTTGGCCTCAACCCTGACTAGTCTCCCAGTCCCTGCTACTGAAAAACATGCCCACAGCATGATGCTGCTACCACCATGCTTCACCATAGGAATGGTGCCAGGTTTCCTCCAGACATGACACTTGGCATTCAGGCCAAATAGTTCAATCTTGGTTTCATCAGACCAGAGAATGTTGTTTCTTATGGTCTTTAGGTGCCTTTTGACAAACTCCAAGCGGGCTGTCATGTGTCTTTTACTGAGGAGCGGCTTCCGTCTGGCCACTCTACCATAAAGGCCTGATTAGTGGAGTGCTGAAGATATGGTTGTCCTTCTAGAAAGTTCTCCCATCTCCGCAGAGGAACTCTGGAGCTCTGTCAGAGTGACCATCGGGTTCTTGGTCCCCTTCCCGACCAAGGCCCTTCCCCCCTGATTGCTCCGTTTGGCCGAGCAGCCAGCTCTAGGAAGAGTCTTGGTGGTTTCAAACTTCTTCCATTTAAGAATATGGAGGCCACTGTGTTCTTACGGACCTTCAATGCTGCAGACATTTTTTGGTACCCTTCCCCAGATTTGTTTCTCAACACAATCCTGTCTCGGAGCTCTACGTACAATTCCTTCAACATCATAGCTTGGTTTTTGCTCTGACATGCACTGTCAACTGTGGGACCTTATATAGACAGGTGTGTGCCTTTCCAAATCATGTCCAATCAATTTAATTTATCACAGGTGGACTCCAATCAAGTTGTAGAAACATATCAAGGTTGCTCAATGGAAACAGGATGCACCTGAGCTCAATTTCAAGTCTCATTGCAAAGGGTCTGAATATTTCAAAACCTGTTTTCTCTTTGTCATTATGGGGTATTGTGAGCAGATAAAAGAACATGCACCTTTATTTAACTAGACAAGTCAGTTAAGAACAAATTCTTATTTAAAATGACGGCCTACCCCGGCCAAACCCAGACAACGCTGGGCCAATTGTACCCCGCCCTATGGGACTCCCAATCACAGCTGGATGTGACACAGCCTGGATTCGAACCAGGGACTGTAGTGACACCTCTTGCACTGAGAAGCAGTGCCTTAAACCGCTGCGCCGCGCGGGAGCTCAGATAGATTAAATTAAACAATTTCCTCATCAATTTTAGAATAAGTCTGTAACGTAACAAAATGTGGAAAAAGGGAAGGGGTCTGAATACTTTCCTAATGCACTGTACATGCCCACTAGATATCTCCTCATGGGAGCATGCCTCCCGACTGGTCGATAAACTGAAATCTGACCTCTTGTTTCCTCCTGCACTTTCCCCTCCATCGATAGCTTTATCACTCTGTTTTGAAACCCTCTCCATCTCTTCCACCATCTACCTTCCTCTCAATCCCTTCCTCTCTCCTTCCTTCTCTTTCTGACTGACCCTTATTAGAAGCCTGGTAAGAAAGCACAGGTTGTTTCTCTTGTTTAAGACATTTGCAAAAACAGATGTTTCTTAGAGAACACACACAACTGCTTTTCTTGACTTGCTCATTCCACAAAGCCACAGACTCATGAAAGGCTATGAACACTATTCTAATTCAGCTCTTTTAGAGTACTAAAATCAAGATATTCCTTTGTTCCACTGGAAAAGGCCACATTATTGCAGACCATGAATACACTGGCTGTGCCTGTTGACAGACCGATTAAAAGCAACCACATTGATCCAGTGAATTGAAGAGACAATGGGCTTGAAACACATTAAAATATTAGAATTATCTGAGAAGCTGTAATTCGAGCATCAGGGAGGGCCCATTTCCATGCAGCGGCGGTGGTTGAATGCAGAGAGCACGTCTTTAATGAATTCTAATGTGATTAACTGACATTAATGTCTCTCTGAGTCGGGGCAACAAAAAAAGGGGCCTCTGTTAGACGTCTGGATCTTATTGAAAATGTGTTCACTTTAAAAAGATGGGCACCCATTAAAACGTTAGATCTGGTTAAAAATGTATTGGCTTTGAGAGTATGCATTAAGAGCCTGTGGATCTTTTTTTATATCCAGCAAAAGCTTTTCCATCAATCCAAAGCTGGTAACCAAAAGGCCTGCATCAATGTCGCTTTTGTAGGATAAAAAATTCTTTGCTTTGACAATACTGTGAAATGTTCTTAGTGACTGAATAAAAAATAACAAATGAGATCATTCTGATCTGAATTTGTCATTCAAGTCGAAATTGAAGGGTGCTGGATTCCATGGGGTCGTGCGAACGCTCTGACTTTCTTTCTCATCAGTCGAAGGGGTAAGCTAACCGGAGGCAGATGAGAGTGTGGAGAAGAGCACTCATATTGAAACGTTGCACCAACTATCTCAACAGGGTATTTTCACAGCCATTATTTCTGGGATTCAGTACACAACTCTAGCCCTTATCCCCTACTTATTATCATTGAAAAATGCTTGTCACACTGGAGTGTTGTTCTAGTAGTAACCATTGAAAACTCACTTATGCCTATGATCCAGGTGTAAAACAGATGCAAAGTACAGTTTATCTCAAACAGAAATGGGCCACTAAAACCCTAAACTGTCGAAACTTAATGAATAATGAACCCTGTTACAGCTCCATAATATATACTGCTGAGTATACAAAACATTAAGAACACCTGTTCTTTCCATGACAAACTGACCAGGTGAATCACATTTTATTTGTCAAATGCGCCGAATACAACAGGTGTAGACCTTACTGTGAAATGCTTACTTACAAGCCCTTGCCAAACATTGCAGTTCAAGAAATAGAGTTAAGAAAATATTAACTAAATAAACTAAGGTAAAAAATGTAAAGTAACACTATAACGAGGTTAATATACAGGGGGTACCGGTACTGAGTCAACGTGTGGGGGTACAGGTTAGTCGATATAATTTGCACATGTAGGTAGGGGTAAAGTGACAATGCATAGATAATAAACTGTGAGTAACAGCAGTGTAAAAACAAAGGGGGGGAGGAGTGGGGGTCAATGTAAATAGTCCGGGTGACCATTTGATAAATTGTTCAGCAGTCTTATGGTTTGGGAATCCAAGTGATAGCTCCTTACTGATGTCACTTGTTAAATCCACTTCAAATCAGTGTATATGAAAGGGAGGATACAGGTTAAATAATACATTTTAAGCCTTGAAACAATTGAGACAAGGATTGCGTATGTGTGCCATTCAGAGAGTGAATGGTCAAGACAAGTGCCTTTGAAAGGGGCATGGTAGTAGGTGCCAGGCACACTGGTTTGTAATGCAACGCTGCTGGGTTTTTCACGCTCAACAGTTTCCTGTGTGTATCAAGAATGGTCCACCACAGAAAGGTCATCCAGCCAACTTGACCCAACTGTGGGAAGCATTGGAGTCAACATGGACCATCATCCCTGTGGAACACTTTCAACACCTTCCATGACCCCTAATGAATTGAGGCTGTTCTGAGGGAAAAAGGGGAGGGTGCTACTACATATTAGAATGGTGTTCCTAATGTTTGGTAAACTCAGTGTATATCAATATGGCCGCCATAGAAAATAAACAAACCCAAATTACAGAACTGCATTTGGGTGCTGCTTACCTCAGCTACTTCTATTCTTTTACCCAGGTGGTGCTAGCTGATGCTGGTTGTCTCTGCTCTCACAGCGAGGCAGGAAACCCTACGGCGACCCCACGCTGGGCTGTTAACCGCCCATCTTAATGTAATTTACAGCTCCCCCCATTTGGCGAGTGACACGCATGTCCATCATCACATCCTTCCAATGATGGGTGTCGCAGTTTAATTTGTTCCCGGCAACGCCGGCGCCGGCCGAGGCACTGATTGCCCCCTGTGCACTGAATACTGATTTCCCCCCACGGAGGGCCACAGTAAGCGCAATCACACCTCCAAAACCCTTGACCCAAGACCTCGCCCAACACCACCACAACAGCCTTTTACAATAATGCATCCTCCTGTGTGCTACAAGTGCTGTATGACAGGCTGTTATTCCTACCACCAACCGAGATGACAGAGTGAACGTCAATGATGCATTTTACATGGCACAGGACGTGGAGGATGTTGGATGTGCACAGGCAGCTGCTTCCCACAGTTGTGTCAAGTTGGCTGGATGTCCTTTGTGTGGTGGACCATTCTTGAAATGTGCGTGAAAGACCCAGCAGCAATGCAGTTCTTGACACACACAAACCGATGCGCCTGGCATCCATACCCCGCTCAAAGGCACTTAAATATTTTGTCTAGCCCATTCACCCTCTGAACGGCACACATACACAAAAAAAGCATGAAAATGTATGCACTCACTACTGTAAATCGCTCTGGATAAGAGTGTCTGCTAAATGACTAAAATGTCAAATGTAAATGTCATGGAAAGAGCCTAATGTTTTGTACACTCAGTGTTTATCAAGTATTTTGTAATCCAATGTGAGTGAACGCTCTCTACAGTTCCCTATTTACGCAACAGGGAGAAAAAAGTTGAGCTTGGAAAGAAGTTGCTTGCTTTAATCCTAATGGCAGAATAAATGAGGCAAGGAACAGCTTCTGGAAATATCACTGTTGAAGTGAACGTCAGGCATCCAATTCTGGTGCCATTTTAAGACACGCAGCTATTGTTTTCTGTTACCTCAGGGTTCACAATGTGTATGGGCAGTAACTCTGAACTTCACAAATGCCCACTGGCATTTCTCAAGGATCCAATCAGTCAGTGCATGGTCCATTTCAATCATCATTTGGTTCTTACAGACCTGCTTCTCTCCTTTGGTCCTTATGGACAACTCTCAGGGTTTAACACAGATGATTAAACTGGGTATGTCATTTCCAATTCATCACATAGCACATGGGGATTGTACCACATGGGGATTGAGCGGTGAACTGCAGTTGTGATCGATTACAACACTGACATATAAACTGCATTACTATGTTGTTAAAG
Organism: Salmo trutta; assembly: GCF_901001165.1. Lineage (NCBI taxonomy): Eukaryota > Metazoa > Chordata > Actinopteri > Salmoniformes > Salmonidae > Salmo > Salmo trutta. The sequence continues at coordinate 24,702,081 of NC_042963.1, read as the reverse complement.
TAGAAGTCCAAGGTTTGGTTTATTTTTTCAATTCACCAACATAATGTGCCTCCGGTTTAATAAAATGGAGAGTAATGGTAAATATAATCAGTGTAAGACATTTGGAGTGTACAAATGGTATGTCCATGAATAGATAACAGTTAATGTGGCCAACAAAGCCTCAGATTGCAACCTACCACCATTGTCTTGTAATACCCTCATGATCACCCATAAAGTATGTCCTGTCCTTTATGCAAGATGTAACCCTTTTCTCCGGTCTTAAAACTGTCCTTTCATTTTAAGGCACCTAGGCAAATCAAATAGAGATAATAGTGATTCAACATGGCTCTTACCGCTGAAGTGGAACATTTTATTTAAAGATTAGTGCTTGTTCTATTTAGCGGCTGTTCTATTTTTGCCAGTCTCAATGACAATATAACTGATTTGTTCTGAAAGTGGTTATGTACGAGCCATACTGGAGTAACCTTCTGAAAAGCTGCAACGCACACAGTCATTATGCCAGAGCTTTTAGATCCACAATATGGTCTCCAAATGTGAATATGGCAACATGTACTCCATATGACCAACTGTGACAGCAGAGATATGTAGTGTAGGCCTTTGTTTAGTGGATCTGGGTCTTGTTTCCTCGATCTCGGACGAACCCCCAAAATCTGTTACGGGTCTCAGGCTAAGGTTCCATATACAGATATAGAAACTATTATCCCATATGCAGATATAGAAACTATTATCCCATCCCATTTACAGATTTGAAAACAATTATCTGTAAATGGGGCCTCAGCCCAAGGCCCGTAAAACCTCCATAACGTTAAGTAAAAATCTGATTTACAAAAAAGTGCAATAAATCCCATTTCAACTGCATTGTTTGCATCCGAGTTGTTTCCCAAAAAACACTGTTGCAACTAGTGCTGAGCGATTAACTAATGTCGGTTCAAGTATTTGAATTCCATTTTGTTCTGTTTTTTTTTCTGTTGCGCGATGTGCAGTTTCTGTAGAGATAAATCAGATCAAGTCTAAACTGTGCAATTTAGTAGGGACTTGTCGTTTCCAACAAGCCAATATTCTACATAGTTTAGCGCAGAACTTTTGGGGTAATTTGGTAATTAACTACAATGACCGTAATCTGATGCGCAACATGGAGACTGATAGAACACTCAATCGAGAGGGATAAAAAGCAGTTGCATCGCAAGCCTAAAAATATATTATCTAAGTGACTGATAGTTTGAAATAAAGTCATCAAATAAAACTAATATTTTATTTAAGTAAAGCCATGTGAATAAATGGTTAATAAGAGATAAACAACTTTACCTGGGTATGGGGTAAATTGAGCATACACTCTGATAAATTCTGGCTAAACTTGGAATATTGTTAATTATCAGGTATCCTATTGAAATATCGAGCGCTATAGTCTATGGTATACACCAGAGGTTCATGGTTATCTGTAGGAGGAATATATATGGTGGAGGCAATTAAGCTTGGAATGTATTGAGTAAAGGAAGGGCAAGTAAAGGAAGGGCAAGGGTGTTTGACCCTAGTTAAACAATTTAAAGGCAATGCTACCAAATACTAATTGAGTGTATGTAAACTTATACATTTCACATTCTTAAAATAAAGTGTTGATACTAACTGACCTAAGACAGGGCATTTTGACTAGGAATAAATGTCAGGTATTGTCCCTCCTGCAGCAAAGCACCCCCACAACATGATGCTGCTACACTCGTAATTCCCTGTTGGGCTGGTGTTCTTCGGCTTGAAAGCGTCCCCCTTTTTCCTCCAAACATAACGATGGTCATTATGGCCAAACAGTTCAATTTTTGTTTCATCAGACCAGAGCACATTTCTCCAAAAAGTCTGATCTTTGTCCCCTCCATTTGACTCAAATGATGTCAATTAGCCTATCAGAAGCTTCTAAAGCCATGACATCATTTTATGGAATTGTCCATGCTGTTTAAAGGCACAGTCAACTTAGTGTATATAAACTTCTGGCCCACTGGAATTGTGATACAGTGAATTATAAGTGAAATAATCAGTCTGTAAACAACTTGCCAAAACTATAGTTTGTTAACAAGAAATTTGTGGAGTGGTTGAATAAACGAATTTTAATGACTCCAACCTAAGTGTATGTAAACTTCCGACTTCAACTGTACGTCTAAACAAAAGACTCCACTATGCAACTAACCATTTCACTGCACCGTTTACACCTTCTGTATCCTGTGCATGTGACAATGTTGCTTTGATATAGTATGTGTTTACCAGAGATGGTAATGTAAAAAACAACATGACCTGCATGCACCAAAGTCAAATTAGGATATAACGTTATGCCAACGAGACAGTGTCCAAGTTCTAACATTCTCCGGTAGAATGCCCTGCTTTTATTTCGTCACACTCACAACCGTAAGCTATTTTCTGTAATCTTGCAAATAAGGATCTTGTTGTGAGTTTATTTTCCTGGAATAATGAATACAAACTAAGACCTTGTCAGCTATATGATATGGTCATTACTTTGTCAGAACGACAGCGACTAGTTGTCACAGTGAAATCATGAACATTCTATCTACAGACATGTCGATAGACATAGTATAAACTAGCTTTAAGTCTTAATCTTTGGTTGTTTAGTACACTACCGTACTCACTCTGTTTAGCACATGCCTCATATGTGAATCCTAAAAGAGATGGGTGGGGCTAAGGCTTAAGATGGTGTGAACAATGCTGAGCTCTCCAATAGGTGCAGCAAAACATATAAGGGCCATTTTCTCAAAAGTGGGTTTACAAGATGATGAAAGCAGAATTACTTTCCCATTGTTCCTCAACTGTAGTATATTATATACCATGTTCTACCACTGAGTCTCTACTTTTATCCTATGTAACAAAGACCATTTCAAATCTTGCTACATAAGATCGAATCGAGCTGGTCGGTCACAAATTGCAATACTACTATGCATATTGGGCCCAATTCCGACTTAGGAAATCACACTTTTCCTACGCACTTCTGAGTAGGTGGTATTCAGACTTACCTTAAGAAGGTGCGTAACGGGCTTTGCAGGTGTGGTTCCCTTGAACATGCTGAATAGATTAAATTAAACCGCTGAAAACCATACCACTTGCTGGCCAACAGATTTTCTTGTGGAGTTTTCATTAAATAGGCTTTTCAGTACATTTATTTTAAGCCATCCCTTTAAATATAGTGGACCTTTAATTAGAATGTTGGCGACAGACTAGATTACATCGAGAGAACGGGTTCATGTATTAGGCATCAATGAAAAAAAGCCATCTAAATATATGCATATTCGTCTCCGTTTAAACACCAAGTGGTAGCTTTAAAAATACTCAGATCTTGTAGATTATTTAGGCAGATTTTAGTGTTAGGAAAGTATGTATGGATAAAAAAATGTGGTTTGATTCATTCTGAAAATTGCAACATTCAGTTCTTTAACCCATGGTAGTGTTGGAAGATTAGTGTACACAGAATTATGATAGGGATAATAGTGTACAATAGTAGGCTATACCCTGATCTATTGCCTGCACTAACCAAGGAACTGTGTGATGACGAAGGGTTCAAACTCTTAATGTTTGGTCTGCGCTCCCTAACGTTTTAATTAGCCTACATGTCTTTTTTATATTATCACTTGTTACTAATAATCCTTAGCAACAACCACATGGCTGTGACGCCGTTTACAGAGGAAGTGAATGAAGGTCAACAAAACAACGGAATAATAATGTAGGCTATACCAACTGAAGGGAACTAACAGTAAATTGGCAGTTGAATATGTGTTATTATGCTTACTGACGGTCGACACTGATAGTGGCTAATATTTAACATGATAGAAATAGGAAACAGACAAAGGTAGCCCATACTGAAGACATTAGAGAGTGCCCATCCCTGCAAGTTAAAAGGCAGTACAAATTAAATTCTGCATAATGGAATAGCATTTCATAAACTTTTCTGTGGGAAGGTTGATATACTTCAGTTTGCCTCCTGTATGACTGTTTTACATTTGTCGGCAGCGATTATAAGGTAAAATGTATCTAAAACAAGTGTAATTTATATTTACAATTCCCTTATCCAAACAGATTAATTTACCTAGCTCTTATCAATAGCTCTTATCACGTTGACTGGTAAATTACAGTGCAAGGAGACTGGTGTGACTTCTATCTAAAAAAAAATTGGTAGATGGTTTTCCCAGTAGGTTCGCTAGACCTTATTCATGGTTTCCTTGCGCGTAAAGGTGGTGGAATTAAGTCAAGGTCAGAATAGTATCTGTAGACACACCTCCACCACACTTTAATTTATTAGATCTCCACCCAAAACGGAATCAGGGCCATTATGCATAAAACTGACCAAATGTAATCATTATTGTTATGGGGTATGGTGGCAACTTACCCCATTGCCATTGGCTCAACTTACCACAAGGCAAACATTTTCACTATATTAGCCCACACTGCTATAAGGACGCAATTTCATGCTAGGTTTACGACCGTATATTGTAGCTTACACCAACTGATGTCCAAAACAATCTCCTTTTTGTTTAGATACAAGAATCATGAAACCTATAACACAAATTCACTTGACTTTGTGAAAATCAGTTTTTTGGACCTAAATATTTAGTCAAGATACATTTTGTGTATGGTTTCCTATACACACTGAGTGGCTCAACAAAGCAATTTGGCTCAACTTACCCCATTCTCCCCTACATGAAGCACACAGTATTAACATTGTACGTTAGTTACGACGCCTCATAAACACCATCAAATGTGAAGGGGGGAACTAGGCTTTGGCTGTTTTACATGTCACTGAGTTTTAGCTCAGGGCCATGGAAGGAAACAATAAATGTCATCATACAGAGGTTCAACCCTGACTGAGCGGAGAGAAGAGGAGAGAGGGATAAGGCAAAGTAAAACAACTGTTCCCCAAGTGACACATTTGAAGACAAACCATCCACATCAAGCTGCTCGGGAGGATTTCACACCAGAAGGAGAAATGCAGCTCACTGCTGGAGTCCACAACTGAGGCAACATGAAACACTGCAACACAGCATCTTAACAAACACTGCCACCACCACTCCAGCAGACCTTGAAAAATTGCATATGGCTGTCCTGAAATGAATCACACGGAGGAGACTGCAGCTGCTAAGATTCAAAGGAGGACTACCAAGGACAAACACGGAGGAACAGAGGAGTTTGGAAACCAAATAAAAAAGACACCTCCCGCTAACAAACTCAGTGCCAGCCTCGAACTGTCCTTTTAACAATGCATTTGCCTTGAGGCATTACACTGACAACATTGAGGTAGCATCGGGTGAAAAGGGCCAAGTAAACAACTTAATTGGTCTCCCCTATGTCAACTGAAAATAATGTGCTATGTCATCACAGAAATTACCAAATGACAGCCTCACAACAGGGACTAATAAACACCTTGTCAACACAGCAGAAGGTGTCAGCGTTACACCAAGGATGAGTGTCTCTCAGCGACACTGGAACACATCATAAGCCAATATTAGACTCACTGGCACTGCTGGTCATTAGGTGGAACTAAGTACTGCACTGTAGGTTGTCAAGCCTTCAGTCATGTTGTCTTATTTACACACTACACTTATTTCCCAACCTTGAGGTTATGTGGCGTAGGTAAGTACTTCAGGTTGTACTGTCTGGTTTTTCGTTTTTTTCCAAACCTCAAAACGTGGCTCTGTACTAGACACAGGTTACATATTGAATTGCAATCAGTCAAAATGCGAAATCTGATGAAGGTGATTATAATGCAGCAATAATCCCCTCTTGATGTTGGGATTATGTATCATTTACTGCATGTATGACATGGGAATATCGGACTGTATTTGATCAAATAAAGACATTAATGTAACCATCAAATATGTCAAAACCTAATGGTATTAAGTGTAAGCTTTGCATTTGTCACAACAAATATACTATTAGGAAAATTCCTTTATTGCCGGTTGCTAAGTGCCTACCCATGTATATCTCAATATACTGTACAGTATATATGGGTAGGCATTAAGCAACCAGTAATATATTATAACATCTGCTCTGGGGTTGGGTTGCCCCAGTATCTGTACATTAGAGATGTCGACAATGAGTATGACGTGTCTCCATTCTAACGCCCAGGAAGCTCTGATTCAAACTCCCATTAGACAGCTCTGCAAGCATTATGTTGTCAAAATAAGTTTGTTACTCACCAAAGATGGAGTTTCACTGAGCAACTACCTTCATTTACTCCCATTACGTCCGGTGTGTACTTCCTTTTGATATAAAAATACAAATATTTCGACCTTTTTTGGAAGTACATAGCAGCCGTAACGGGAGTAAAAGAAGATAGTTGGGTGCTCAGCGAAACTACACATGGTGAGTAACAAACATATTTTGACATTATAACGCTTGCAGAGCTGTTTAATGGGAGTTTGAATCGGAGCTTCCTGGGCATTAAGGCTTGCACACTTCGCACCTAATGTGAATCTAGAGTTGGTCTGCCAATCGTTCAGCGGCCTGTGTTTTAGGTACCACCCGCTGTTGATCGTTGCACACTCGGTTCTCAAATTACGTTCAAACGTGCTAAGTACTCTCCGACAGCAAATGCTATCGGTGTGTCTGAGCCCTTATTGAGGAGAAATGTCATACTCATCGTCGACATCTAACGCAGACACTGGGGCATTTAATCTGCATCTGTCTACCCTTCATCAGGGGTGAAAAGGTGAACGCCATTGACAGGCAGTGCAACAGCAAGGTTGCCAAGCTTTAATTTGTTTAATGAAGGCGGGGTGATTGGATAAAGCGGATAACACTTAGCCTACTATCAGCTGCGGTTAGCAGCAGCCCCCTTGATTTAATGCCCAGATAGGCATACAACCAAAAGCTCTTACGGAACAAACAACAACAATATTGGTGAAAACAATGAGAATATACACTGCCACACCCTTGCAGATGTTAAGCTGTCTCCAACATCTCCAGAGTTCAAGCATCCATCATCTACATGGCTTGTGTTTCACAGATAGCAGGGATGCTGCTTTATTATCCGAGATGACATCTACAGTGAAGCTGCTATCCCCGTTTCTCTCCTCCCTTAGGCTATTTATAACCCAAAATACATCAGTTTATGAATGTCAGAAGGGCACCAGCATCGCACAGTCTTATGATATAATATTTATATGATGTATAGTTATGACAATAGGAAACTGGTATTTGTTTAAAAAAAGGGGACCAGACATTGGAATCCAGGTAGGCTACAACAAAGGAACAGTGTAGCATTATGCTCAAGTTAAATATGCAAGATATGGTCTTGGATAAAAACACATTTTAGTTGCATACTTGATCAACTAACATTATGGCAACCAGCATTGAGACTAATTTTGGATGCACATGTCATTATTCCAACCAAATCAACAACATAAGAACAATGAGTGGTTGTTATGCTGCTCATGTAGTGAGAGCCATCTGCCTCATTTCAAATACTCTTTTCCCTATAAATAAAATATGACTGATCACAAAGCTCACTCCTGCGTCACAGTGTGACTAAGTTGTATCCATACATTTTCACGGGCATAGGCGAGAAACCTTTTATGATACTGAATATACTCATCCTTCACCATCCTCACTGATAACACATACGCCACACAGAAAGATCACACACACACACACACACATACACTATCATGGCACACACAAGAACACACACACACACACAGAGAAGAGAAAGAGAGATGGAGGGAGGGAGAGAGAGAGAAATACATCCTACGTCCTGAATCACCAACTGGTACCCCTTTTTCAGTAGTCTATCTAGAGGGTATAGTCTTAATGATCTCAATCATACCTACAAGTACACCAGATTAATTAGAAAAGGTTACTACACTCGAATTAGCACATTAATGGTTTGGTAATTCACCTGAAGAGGATGTGAATATCTCTATTATTTATAGCCTACTGCCTATTCAAATTCCTTATTATTGTCAGGGAAACTTACAACATTCAGCTTTCAGTCTCTATAAATCAGGTACATAATAAATATTGTATTGGAACATTATTAAAGGCAATTTAATTAATCATAGTCAGGTGTACGTTTTCACAATGACCACACATTTTAATGCATTGTGGTAATAAGAAAACGGAGGCATTTACGCATCTAAATTGTTTGAAATACATTCTGTATTTGGATACCGATTTGGATAGGCTACAATACATATTTCGAAACCCACGCACCAGTCTAGTAAACGGGAGCCCGCCCTGCTCTGTCTCCCCTTGCACCGTCTGTAACACGACTTTTGGCCGCCACTGAGTAATGGTTACATGCACGCAATAATAGGATAATTGTGAATAGTAATTTAACAGTTCGATTTAAACATGTACATGCTTTGCAAGAATAACGATTTCTCGAAAAAAACAGTTTTCATGCACACATCTGAAATCAGACTACCTGATGGGACTTTGATACATGCAGAAAATCCCCAATCAAAATAAACATTCTACCACAGCGACCATGTTATTTTTGTGAAAAATAATTGTTCGGACGTATAAAGTTTGTATGTGAAAACTATTTCTAAGATGCATACTTTCCATTTTTTTCCGAACTCACTTCACTGGGGCAAAAGAAAGAGGCTCGCGCTGCTCTTGCTAGCACATGCGCAAATAAAATACAGCACTGAAACGTTACGTTACAGGTCTTAATAATTCGAAAGATTGCTCAGAAACCAAGGTGTTTTAATTGGTATATGCTTGCTTCAAATATGACTTTACGCTGATTAAGATACACAGAGTAGGTGTTTACATGAATAATGCCATACTCGGCCTACTACAATAATCTCTTTAATATCGAGTTATTTAATATGCATGTAAACGTACTCATTATTGACATCAATTGAACATTAATACAAATGTAATCCATTTCGAGTGTCCTTTACAAATTGATCAGGTTGGTACCACCGCAACAATACTAGCAGCGGGCGAGTCTAAAGGGATACTCACCTACTACTGCTGTTTCCAAACATCCTTACGCATATCTCCCAACGGCAACTCCCTGTCAAGAAAAAGGCAAATTGAGACCCACTATCTCGAGTCCATTGCTTTGAAAGACACGATTTTTAAAAAACACGGTTCCCCAAGATTCCGATACCGCAGAAATGGATAGTCCGGAGGAACTGCCCTGTTCTTCTGTCTACGGACGACGCACTGGTTCCTCTCTCCGCCAGCTCGCTATCCCTCGGTCGGAAAGGGGCTCCCAATGCGCCTTCTATCGTCCACTAGGAAAAAGGAGGAGTGAAGTGAGCAACTCCCACGCATTCGTTCCTAAGAACACCGTTCTCTCTCCCTGAGGCAGTCTGCACGGCCAGACTCGAGATGGATACTGTGTGACTGTCGTCTGTAGCTGCAGTTCGCTTTCTTGTCCTCAGAGTTGAGGGAGGGACAAAACTGATGCATGCACCTTGTTCGGACCACAGTGTATGTAGATCTAGGGTTCTCACGCATGTTTGACGCATATTAATTTGCACGTGATTTAGCCTATTCATCCCACACACACACTTATTTTAGAGCGACCAGAGTGATGCATCGATTTGACGATTAAACACAAAACTCCCCACTTAGTAATGCAGTTTTCATTAAATGGGATTATAAAGACATAGCCTATAGGGCCATTCATTCATCTCAGTGGGTATGCACTCCAAGTAAACCCAATGGTCTTTAATAAACCTTCATCACTTGAAGACTGAGGGATGATACTAGTCCATGAACCTGAATGTAGTGTATCTGATTTAAATAATGTTAAGATAATTAAGTCTTTAACATATAGGTTTCTAAAAAATAGCACCATAGCCTGTGCCTTTTCTGTGAAGAAAGCAGTACTTATTTTGAAGACCTGGTGGCACTGTCTGCCTCAAATAATCCACACACTGACTCCTCAACATTTACAGGGATTTTGGAAATGGCATGACACATGCTCTCAGATAATGTTGAGGACGACGATATAATGGCTCATTGGTCTCTGCAATTGAAATAAATGTTATGTATGTATATATATATTGATCAACGTATACCTTACCATTCCACTTAATGCAATTAAGTACCTTTGCTTTTTCAGATAATACTGAAAAAGCCTAACAACATTGCCTCACCCACACTTTGTGACTTATATTCATGTTGAGAGTGCGCTACCATTTTGGATGTATCTAATGTACTTGTCTCATGGTGTTAAAATACTTTTCCTCCCCTCCATGTGTCCCCCAGCCTCTTGCGTGCAACTTTTGCCACCAAGGCATCCCAGCTACATGTGATTGTCATCAGCATCAGTTCACGCATGGGCAAGAGGCCCCGGCTTTGAGGACAAGGTGTTTTTTGAGGCATTGGCCTGAGTGTTTAACCACTCTGTGGGGAAACATGCCTCAGCTTTCCAGAGCAATACATTGACTGGACTTAATTGCAACTTCAAATCACCAGTTCTCCCAGCTATATGGGAATCGAAAATCAGTGAGGGGGACAGAAACAGTCAACTTTAGCATGAGGGAAAAGAGTTTGTGAATGGTTCAAGTGAAATGTAAAGCCAGTTCTATGATTTCTTTCCTGTCTTCCTCAATATAATGTATTTTCTTTCTTTCTCCGCAGACACATAGGGCAGAACCAAAGCAGGCTAAATGTTTTTTAGTTTTTTCTAAACTTTGACCCCTTTTTTTTCTCCCTAATTTCAAATCAAATATTATTAGTCACATGCGCCGAATATCATAGGTGTAGATCTTACAGTGAAATGCTTACTTACGAGCCCCTAACCAACAATGCAGTTAAAAAAAATACAGATAAAAGTAACAAGTAATTAAAGAGCAGTAGCAAAACAACAATAGCGAGACTATATACAGGGGTGTACCAGTACAGAGTCAATGTGTGGGGGCACCGGTTAGTTGAGGTAATATGTACGTGTAGGTAGAGTTATTAAAGTGACTATGCATAGATGACAACAACAGACAGTAGTTGCAGAATAAAAGAGGGGGAGGGGGGGCAATGCAAACAGTCTGGGTAGCCATTTGACTAGTGTCACGACTTCCGCTGAAGTTGGTACCTCTCCTTGTTCGGGCAGCGTTCGGCGGTCGACGTCACTGACCTTCTAGCCATCGCCGATCCAATTTTCATTTTCCATTGGTTTTGTCTTGTCTTCCATCACACCTGGTTCCAATTCCATCAATTACATGTTGTGTATTTAACCCTCTGTCCCCCCCATATCCTTGTCCATAATTGTTTGTTGTAGTGCTTGTGCACGGTATGCTGGTATATACCGGGTTTTGTTTGACCCATTTATTTTATTGTTCTGTTGACGATGGTTTATGGTTATTAAACACAACCGTTGTAAATCAGTTTCCGCTCTCCTGCGCCTGACTTCTCTGCCGCCAGTAGCATCGCATTATAACTAGATGTTCAGGAGTCTTATGGCTTGGGGGTAGAAGCTATTTAGAAGCCTCTTGGACCTAGACTTGGTGCTCCGGTATCACTTGCCGTGCGGTAGCAGAGAGAACAGTCTATGACTAGGGTGGCTGGAGTCTTTGACAATTTTTAGAGCCTTCCTAACTCCGCCTGATATAGAGGTCCTGGATGGCAGTAAGCTTGGCCCCAGTGATGTACTGGGCTGTTCGCACTACCCTCTGTAGTGTCTTGCAGTCAGAGGCCGAGCAGTTGCTATACCAGGCAATGATGCAACCAGTCAGGATGCTCTCGATGGTGCAGCTGTAGAACCTTGTGAGGACCCATGCCAAATCTTTTCAGTCTCCTGAGGGTTAATAGGTTTTGAAGTGCCCTCTTCACAACTGTCTTGGTGTGCTTGGACCATGCTAGTTTGTTGGTGATGTGGACAACAAGGAACTTGAAGCTCTCAAACTGCTCCACTGCAGCCCCGTCGATGAGAATGTGGGCTTGCTCGGTCCTCTTTTTCCTGTAGTCCACAATCATCTCCTTTGTCTTGATCACGTTGAGAGTGAGGTTGTTGTCCTGGCACTACACGGCAAGGTCTCTGACCTCCTCCCTATAGGCTGTGTCATTGTTGTTGGTGATCAGGCCTACCACTGTTGTGTCATCAGCAAATGTAATGATGGTGTTGAAGTCGTGCATGGCCGTGCAGTCATGAATGAACAGGAAGTACAGGAGGGGACTGAGCACGCACCCCTGAGGATCCCCTGTGTTGAGGATCAGCGTGGGGGATGTGTTGTTACCTACCTTTACCACCAAGGGGAAGCCCATCAAGAAGTCCAGGATCCATTTGCAGAGGGAGGTGTTTAGTCCCAGGGTCCTTAGCTTATTGATGAGCTTTGAGGGCACTATGGTGTTGAACACTGAGCTGTAGTCAATGAATAGCATTCTCACATAGGTGTTCCTTTTGTCCAGGTGGGAAAGGGCGGTGTGGAGTGCAATAGAGATTGCATCATCTGTGGATCTTTTAGGGCGGTATGCAAATTGGAGTGGGCCTAGGGTTTCTGCGATAATGGTGTTGATGTGAGCCATGACCAGCCTTTCAAAGCACTTCATGGCTTCAGTCGTGAGTGCTACGGTTCGGTAGTCGTTTAGGCAGCTTACCTTAGTGTTCTTGGGCACAGGCACTATGGTGGTCTGCTTAAAACATGTTGGTATTACAGACCCGGACAGGGAGAGGTTGAAAATGTCAGTGAAGACACTTGCCAGTTGGTCAGCGCATGCTCACAGTACACGTCCTGGTAATCCATCTGGCCCTGCTGCCTTGTGAATGTTGACCTGTTTAAAGGTCTTACGTCGGCTGCGGAGAGCGTGATCACAAAGTCTTCCGGAACAGCTGATGCTCTCATGCATGTTTCAGTGTTATTTGCCTCAAAGCGAGCATAGATGTAGTTTAGCTCGTCTGGCGTAGGCTCGTGTCACATGGCAGCTCTTGGCTGTGCTTCCCTTTGTAGTCTGTAATGGTTTGCAAGCCCTGCCACATCCGACGAACGTCAGAGCCGGTGTAGTACGATTCGATCTTAGTCCTGTATTGATGCTTTGCCTGTTTGATGGTTCGTCGGAGGGCATGGCGTAATTTCTTATAAGCTTCTGGGTTAGAGTCCCGCTCCTGTAAAGCGGCAGCTCTAGCCTTTAGCTCAGTGCGGCTGTTGCCTGTAATCCATGGCTTCTGGTTGGGGTATGTACGTACAGTCAATGTGGGGACGACATCAATGCAGTTATTGATGAAGCCAATGATTGATGTGGCGTACTCCTCAATGCCATCGGAGGAATACCAGAACATATTCCAGTCTGTGCTAGCAAAACAGTCCTGTAGCTTAGCATCTGCTTCATCTGACCACTTTTTTATTGATCTAGTCACTGGTGCTTCCTGCTTTAATTTTAGCTTGTAAGCAGGAATCAGGAGGATAGAATTATGGTCAGATTTGCCAAATGGAGGGCAAGGGAGAGCTTTGTATATGTCTTTGTGTGTGGAGTAAAGGTGGTCCAGAGTTTTTATGCTGATAGAAATTTGGTAAAACGGATTTAAGTTTCCCTGCATTAAAGTCCCCGGCTACTAGGAGTGCCGCCTCTGGGTGAGCGTTTTCTTGTTTGCTTATGGCAGAATACTCATTAGCTCATTCATTGCTGTCTTAGTGCCAGCCTCTGACTGTGGTGGTATCTGAACAGCTACGAAAAATACAGATGAAAACTCTCTAGGTAGATAGTGTGGTCTACAGCTTATCATGATATGCTCTACCCCAGGCGAGCAATAGCTCGAGACTTCCTTAGATATCGTGCACCAGTTGTTATTTACAAAAATACATAGTCCGCCGCCCCTTGTCTTACCAGACGCTGCTGTTCTATCCTGCCGGTGCAGCGTATAACCAGCAAGCTGTCACGTCCTGACCAATATAAGTTGTTATTTTCTATGGTAGAGTGGTCAGGGCGTAACAGGGGGTGTTTTTTGTGTTTGTTCTATGTTCTCTATTTCTATGTTAGATTTGTAGTTTGGGGTTTATTTGGTTGACCTTCAATTGGAGGCAGCTGTTCCTCATTGCCTCTATTTGGAGGTCATATTTAGTAGGGGTGTTGCTCATGTTGTTTTGTGGGTAGTTGTTTCCTGTTTAGTGTATGTTCACCTGGCGGAACTGTTCTGTCATTTTGTTGTTTTTGGTTCTAAGTGTCTTCATAATAAAAGGGAATATGAGCACTTTACACGCCGCGCCTTGGTCCCCTTTAGACGACCCACGTTACACAAGCTGTATATTGATAGTGTCGTCGTTCAGCCACGACTCCGTGAAGCATAGGATATTACAGTTTTGAATGTGAGATTTTTATTCGAGGTCATTGAAACTTGTTTGACATTTTTAAAAGCACTGCATGTGCCACAGTATGTCACCAATCAACACAATAGCACACTCAATACATGCAAATATGTACAAAAAATATTTCAGCAGATTGTGTGCGTTTTTGTGAGTTTTTTTGTGTGGCTTAATTTGTGTAAAAAGACACATTTTTGTGAAAAGAGACTGTCATAGGCGTCGTAATGATTGGACCAACACGCAGCAGGTAAAGTGCTCATCTTCTTAATTTATTAGAAATAACACTTAAACTAAAGAAACAAACGATGAAACAGTCCCATAAGGTGCACAGACTATACAGGAAATAATCACCCACAAAACACAAGTGAAACAAACCTCAACTAAATATGGCCTCCAATTAGAGGCAACGACAACCAGCTGGCTCTAATTGGAGGTCCTACCAAAAACCCAACATAGAAATAGAAAACTAGATTTAAACATAGTAATAGAAAACATAGAACCTAAACCAAAAACACCGAAACCCACAAAACAAACACCCCCTGCCATGCCCTGACCAAACTACAATGACAAATTACCCCTTTTACTGGTCAGGACGTGACAGAGACATTTTTGTGAGACTTTATTCATAGGAAAATACATTTTTGGGGGGCAAACTTCGGAACAATCTTTTGAAATGTATTAGAGCAATATATGATGGGCCTTTCTTTTGTGTCCCACGTTTATTTATATATATAAAAAAAAACGTGTTAACCAACACAATGTTGTTAATCAACCTTGTTGTCACCGAAATAATTATAATATAATAGCCTTATGTTTATTTATTTTTTGATTAATGCCAATACTATTTTCTATGCTTGTTTTCACTTAAACAACTTCTTATGGGCAGGTGCGACGGTAGCGTTCCCACCTGGCCAACATCCGGTGAAATTGCAGAGCGCGAAATTCAAAAATACCAAATTCAAATATTTAACATTCTTGAAAATATATGTGTTATACATCAAAATAAAGCTTAACTTCTTGTTAATGACCTCAAATGTATTTTCCGCTGTGTCAGATTTCAAAAAGGCTTTACGGCGAAAGCAAACCATGCAATTATCTGAGGACAGCGCCCCGCATACAAACACATGAAAATCATATTTCAACCAGGCAGGTGCGCCACAAAAGTCAGAAATAGCGATATAATTAATGCCTTACCTTTGAATATCTTCTTCTGTTGGCACTCCAAAATGTCCCAGAAACATCACAAATGTTCCTTTTGTTCGATAATGTCCTTCTTTATGTCCCAAAAATGTCAATTTATTTGGCGCATTTGATTCAGAAATACACCGATTTCAACTCACCCAACATGCCTACAAAGTATCTAATATCACCCAGCCGGCCCGCGGTCCGGAGCCTCCGGCGATGATCCGCGGTCCGGTGACACAATAGTGGAGGGATCAGCTGGCGAAGCAGGGGATACGCCCCGAACCGAAGCCGCCTCCTATGCTGGCGGATAAGCAGGATGTGAGGGTTCTTCGTCCCGCACCAGAACCGCCTCCGATGCAGGAGGATCCGCGGGATGTGAAGGTTCTTCATCCTGCACCAGAGCCGCCACCGACATTAGACACCCACCTTAACCCTCCCTGATTTTTTTGTTTGTTTAAGGTTGTGCGTTCGGAGTCCGCACCTTTGGGGGGGGGGGGCTACTGTCACGTCCTGACAATAGAAAGCTTTTATTTTCTATGGTAGACTAGGTCAGGGCATGACATTGGGTTTTGTCTAGTTTATTTATTTCTATGTTGGTTCTAGTTTCTTTTTTCTATGTTGGGGTTTTTGTCTAGTTTCTGTATTTCTATGTGGGGTTCTAGTTTCTGTATTTCTTTGTTGTTTTTTTGGGGGGGGATGATCTCCAATTAGAGGCAGCTGGTCATCGTTGTCTCTAATTGGGGATCATATTTCAGTTGTTGTTTTTCCCACTAGGTGTTGTGGGAGATTATTTTGAGTTCTTATATGTTGCACCTCTTCGTCACAGTTTGTTGTTTTGTTTATTAGTTTATTTGTATGTCTTGCATAGTTTCACAGTTTAAATAAAATGTGGAACGATACACACGCTGCGCTTTGGTCCCATTCTTCAGACAGTCATGACATACACACAAACACTTACACACGCACTCACTTTGTTTGTACTCATATTACAGCCAAATCTTGACTTTGTGTTAATTATTTTTTATAAATATTTGTATCTAGTTGTCATGTGTTCATTATCTTTAACTGGTTAAATGTTTGTAGTATGCATTTTTCAGTAATGATTGACATGGTTAAATAGTCATAAATCTCTGCTTGATTTAGCTATTGGTATATTTGGCATTTTTACACATTCTGTTTTTCCACTGAAGAAAGCAATAATTAATCAACACACTAATCTAAATAAATGGACATTACCTGTTATAAAACAAAAATTGTTCTCCGTAAATAAATGGTGAGAAATGCTCAGTCTGAAGCCAAGAATAGTGGTATTGCAGAGTTTGAAATTAATTTAATATCTTAATTAACCCTAAGTTATGTTCAATGTCAGCAGCAATTTCCAGTGAGAAATGCTCAGTCTGAAGCTAATAGACTATGGGTTTCACATCCCTATAATAATGATACAAGTTATATCAGCATAAAAATGGTTTATTTACAACCTATGGGGTATAATATGTAGGGAATAGTGGTATAGGAGACTCTGAAATTAATTAAATACCCTAAACCTAAGCTATGTTCAATGTCAGCAGCAGTAGGAGAGTCTGACATGTACGGTGCCTTCGGAAAGTATTCAGACCCCTTGACTTTTTCCACATTTTGTTAGGTTACAGCCTTATTCTAAAATGCATTAATATTCGTTTTTTTTTCCCACATCAATCTACACACCGTACCCCATAATGACCAAGCAAAAACATGTTTGTAGAAAATGTTGCTAATTTATTTAAAGAAATAATACATATATATATATATATATATATATATATATATATATATATAACATATACATCACATTTACATAAGTATTTAGACCCTTTACTCATTCTTCTCTGCAGATCCTCTCAACTCTGTCAGGTTGGATGGAGAGCGTTGCTGCACAGCTATTTTCAGGTCTCTCCAAAGATGTTCAATCGGGTTCAAGTCCAGGCTCTGGCTGGGCCACTCATGGTCATTCAGAGACTTGTCCCGAAGCCATGAGGAAACATGATGCACATCACATCCCACTTGCCAAACTCCAAGCGGGCTGTCATGTGCCTTTTACTGAGGAGTAGCTGAGTTTGGCAGGGCAGCCAGCTCAAGGAAGAGTCCTGGTGGTTCCAAACTTCTTCCATTTAAGAATGATGGAGGCCACTGTGTTCTTAGGGACCTTCAATGCTGCAGAAATGTTTTCGTACCCTTCCCCAGATCTGTGCCTCGACACAATCCTGTCTCAGAGCTCTACCGACAATTCCTTTGACCTCATGGCTTGGTTTTGTCTCTGACATGCACTGCCAACTGTGGAACCTTATTTAGACAGGTGTGTGCCTTTCCAAATCATGTCCAAACAATTTAATTTACCACAGGTGGACTCCAATCAAGTTGTAGAAACATCTCAAGGATGATCAATGGAAAAATGATGCACCTGAGCTAAATGTGTAGTCTCATAGCAAAGCGTCTGAATACTTATTTAAATAAGGTATTTCTGTTTTTTATGTTTAATACATTTGAAAAAATTGCTTTGTCATTATGGGGTATTGTGTGTAGATTGCTGAGGAAATTGTTTTATTTAATACATTTTAGAATAAGGCTGTAACATAACAAAAAAAAGGAAAAAGTCAACGGGTCTGAATACTTTGCAAAGGCACTGTAACCCCTAACTTCAGTTCAGTCTTCGGCAATAAGAACCAAGAGGGGCCTAGCTTCGTCCTTCATGACTGGGAAAGGCCTCGATTCTTGGCCGTAGAAAATCCTACATCCATCGCATTAGATCATAACAGGATGGATCAACAGTGACTCATATTACTAGTTTGCCTCGTAAAAAAGGCTAGTTGTGTTTTGCTGCATAACACACTTACATTATTTGTCTACACATATGATTTGGATCATTGTCAGGTTATTTGATATATAAGCTTCAGGAACAGAAGAACACCATTAGCACTTTCAACAGGTAGTTTGTAAATGTGTAGAATGTGTTTGCTTTGGGTCAACAATGGTAAGTTAACTAATGTAAATTAGACAGTCATAGAGGGTTTTCTTCTGAATAACTGGTCAGAGCATAGCACTTTCCATTGGGCTTCAGGTAACTTGATCACACCAGTTGTGACTACTTCTTTCCTTCACGCCCATTGTTGCTTATATCACTAGATATATCAATGTAATTACACCCAACACATTGTTGAAAAACAGAATGCTTCCCACCACTAGATCACATAACTAAATGTGAGCTGGATGTGATCCCAACGCTGCCACCAGTGTAGCGGAAGAAAGTGAAAGCTGCAACAGGGAGTCTAACCAGGGCTCATACGTGGCAAAGTGAGCTCTAATGGCCATTACCATGAAAGCCTAATAGTCCTCTGGGCAGTGGCAGTAGGTCCTACAATGCTGGCATATGTCTTGTTACAATAGCCTAAGTATATAACATGATATACCCGACCATAATAATCATCATGAAACGGCCTTGGAAGTGCCATAATTGTAAGCCAACATAATTCATTATTTTATATTAACCTGTTTAACTGCATTGATATGGCTTAATTTATCAAATCAAATCAAATTGTATTGGTGACACCCATATTTAGCAGATGTTATTGCGGGTGTAGGGAAATGCTTGTGTTCCAAGCTCCAACAGTGCAGTAGTATCTAACAACGTACAACAATACACGCAAATATAGAAGTAAAAGAATGGAATTAAGAAATATATAAGTATTAGGATGAGCAATGTTGGAATGGCATTGACTAAAATACAGTAGAATACAGTACATACATATCAAATTAGTAAAGCAGTATGTAAACATTATTAAAGTGACCTGTGATTCCATTTTTATGTACATAGGTCAGCAGCCTCTAAAGTGCAGGGTTGAGTAACCGGGTGGTAGCCAGCTAGTGATGGCTATTTAACATTCTGATAGCTTTGAGATAGAAGCTCAGTCTCTCGGTCCCACCTTCGATGCACCTGTACTGACCTCACCTTCTGGATGACAGCGTGATAAACAGGCCGTGTTTCAGGTGGTTGATGTCCTTGATGATCATAATCCAGACTCGTTAAAGCTGCAAATACCATGCAGTTGCAGCTGGGATTTTTTTTGCAGGTATTCTGTTTTCCCACATTTATTGATTAATTAATTTCTCCTCATGAAAATGTATCCCCATTCCCCAATTAAATACCTTCATCAATACCACAAAAAAACAGACAAATACACCTTTTTACTCCAATCTGGCAACCCTCATGAAATCCGACCAGTATCCCAAAGTATTAAGCGAAAACAAGCATAGAAAACAACATTGGCATTAATCAAAAATTTTAAATAAACATATGGCCACTATTATATGTTTTTTTGGTAATAACCTGGTTGATTAACGATATTGGGCTGTTAACATGTTTGTTTTTTTATATAAATAAATGTTGGACAAAAAAAAAGCACTGCAGAACACAATCGCCCAATAACGTAAAATAAAATGCACAAGTTTGCCCCACAATGATATTTTCCTACGAATGAAGTTGCAGACAAATGTGTGCCATTTCCTATGAATTAAGTTGCACAAATGTGTGTATTTTCACATGAATTAAGCTACCCAAAAACGCACTAAATCTGCTGAAAAACGTTTTGTACATGTTTGCACTAATTGAGTGTGAGATTGTTTTGCACCCATTGTCAGTGCAAAATATATCATACTTTTCAGTGTATCCCATAACCACTTGAGCCTCAGTAAAGTGTTTGAGGCCACCATATCAAACTGTAATTTCTGATATCTACTGTATGTCTATGGCATGAACCCTGCTGTAGCACGAAGAGTGCCAAGAGCACAGATCGTGTCCGAATTTACAGTATGTGAAATTTCAAAAATGGAGTTTGCTTTAATAATACTGTATTAATAATAATAATAAAAACAATCCAACACATAGAACAGAGACAATAAACAAATCTATATCCAGAGGAAATTAGAACAGAATTAACAGAGGTCCTTGAAAGCTTTTATGAACAGCACGGTCTTGAGCCTTGCCTTAAACATGGAAAGAAACTCTTTAGCCCTAATAGTGTCTGAAAGTGTGTTCCACAGCCACGGATGTTATACTCATTTCGGCTTTTCATGTAGTACAATTCGCAGCACACTTTGGAGGAAGATAATCGTCTTTCCAGGCTCATGTGTGTTTGACAGCAGCTGAAAGAGAAACTCAGCTGATAATGAGATATGTCCTGTACCCAAATTAACAAATGGCGGGAATCAACACAATTGCAAATTAGATGAGCAATTCTCAGGATGGGTGAGGCTAGTACGATGATATTTGTTGCTTACTGAATTCGTTTTTACTAAAGAGTACATTCTAAGTAGTACACAGTATGTCGTTTTATTAAGTAGTAGGCAAGACAGATTTTATGCAGGTCAGAACTACAGGTTTGACCTACAGTATACAAGAGAGGGCACCCTATCTTACAAGCCTTTTTTGCTGTCCCAAAAATAGCTACCTGGTCCCCACTCGAGTAGGTGATTGTGACCCACACAATTTAGCCTTGTCTGAGACTGGTGGTGACTCTGGGTGAAAATTCAAGGTATCTGGGGAGATCATGCTATCGCTAGATGTAGAGTGTGGATCTCCCTATGACAACTCCCTATCCACTAACAATGTTTTAATTGTAGGTGCTTCTTGATCACCTCTGTAACAAATAAAGGCATCCCATTAAGCTTGTGGCATAGCAGAAAGTCCCACAAGCCTAAAAACATTGCATCTACCATATTGAATGTCTTGGAGATAATGTTGTATTTACAAGCTGTATCTAATATACACTGCTCAAAAAAATAAAGGGAACACTTAAACAACACAATGTAATTCCAAGTCAATCACACTTCTGTGAAATCAAACTGTCCACTTAGGAAGCAACACTGATTGACAATACATTTCACATGCTGTTGTGCAAATGGAATAGACAACAGGTGGAAATTATTGGCAATTAGCAAGACACCCCCAATAAAGGAGTGGTTCTGCAGGTGGTGACCACAGACCACTTCTCAGTTCCTATGCTTCCTGGTTGATATTTTGGTCATTTTTGAATGCTGGCGGTGCTTTCACTCTAGTGGTAGCATGAGACGGAGTCTACAACCCACACAAGTGGCTCAGGTAGTGCAGCTCATCCAGGATGGCACATCAATGCGAGCTGTGGCAAGAAGGTTTGCTGTGTCTGTCAGCGTAGTGTCCAGAGCATGGAGGCGCTACCAGGTGACAGGCCAGTACATCAGGAGACGTGGAGGAGGCCGTAGGAGGGCAACAACCCAGCAGCAGGACCGCTACCTCCGCCTTTGTGCAAGGAGGAGCAGGAGGAGCACTGCCAGAGCCCTGCAAAATGACCTCCAGCAGGCCACAAATGTGCATGTGTCTGCTCAAACGGTCAGAAACAGACTCCATGAGGGTGGTATAAGGGCCCGACGTCCACAGGTGGGGGTTGTGCTTACAGCCCAACACCGTGCAGGACGTTTGGCATTTGCCAGAGAACACCAAGATTGGCAAATTCGCCACTGGCGCTCTGTGCTCTTCACAGATGAAAGCAGGTTCACACCTGCAACATCCTCCAGCATGACCGGTTTGGCGGTGGGTCAGCCATGGTGTGGGGTGGCATTTCTTTGGGGGGCTGCACAGCCCTCCATGTGCTCGCCAGAGGTAGCCTGACTGCCATTAGGTACCGAGATGAGATCCTCAGACCCTTTGTGAGACCATATGCTGGTGCGGTTGGCCCTGGGTTCCTCCTAATACAAGACAATGCTAGACCTCATGTGGCTGGAGTGTGTCTGCAGTTCCTGCAAGAGGAAGGCATTGATGCTATGGACTGGCCTGCCCATTTCCCAGACCTGAATCCAATTGAGCACATCTGGGATATCATGTCTCTCTCCATCCACCAACGCCACGTTGCACCACAGGCTGTCCAGGAGTTGGCAGATGCTTTAGTCCAGGTCTGGGAGGAGATCCCTCAGGAGACCATCCGCCACCTCATCAGGAGCATGCCCAGGCGTTGTAGGGAGGTCATACCAGCACGTGGAGGCCACACACACTACTGACTTGTTTTAAGGACATTCCATCAAGTTGGATCAGCCTGTAGTGTGGTTTTCCACTTTAATTTTGAGTGTGACTCCAAATCCAGACCTCTATGGGTTGATAAATTGGATTTCCATTGATTATTTTTGTGTGATTTTGTTGTCAGCACAATCAACTATGTAAAGAAAAAAGTATTTAATAAGATTATTTCATTCATTCAGATCTAGGATGTGTTATTTTAGTGTTCCCTTTATTTTTTGAGCTTTGTATATATATATACTGTATATGCAGTATCAGTCAAAGGTTTGGACACACCTACTCATTCAAGAGTTTTTCTTTACTTTGTAACGTCTGCTTCCAACTCACTCTCAAATTCGTAGATCCCCTGAACGCAGCTCACTTTCCAGCCCACTTTCCCGCTCACACTCTCAAACACATAGATACCCTGAACGCAGCTCACTCTCCAGATCCCAATCACCCGAATTCTGATCACCTGTTCACACACACCTGTATGTCATTATCAAACATTATTTAGTTCAGTTCTTTGCACCCCATCATTGTGAGGTATTGTTTGTTTTGTGACACACTTTTAGTCAGAGTGCTGGGTTTCCCGTAATTGTAATCCTCCTGCGTATAATAGTTTTTGCCTGACTCACTAACGATGCTTTTTGCCTATTCCCTGCCTGTGCTTTAGCCTATCGGATTTCCTGTTATCAACTTATTGCCTGATCTCCCGGACAACGTTAATAGCCTTTTCCCTGCCTGTACTGTTGCCTTTTTGGACCCCCTGTAAATGACCTTCTGCCTGCCCCTGGACCATTCTACCTAGCTCCTCCTTTGGTCCTTTACAATTAAACATCTCTTGTGTCCTGAACTTGAAACCAGCTCTCTGTCTCCCATCGTGTTCATTACATTTATGTACTGTTTTCGACATTGTAGAATAATAGTGAAGACATCAAAACTATGAAATAACACATATGGAATCATTTAGTAACCAAAAAAGTGTTAAATAAAAATATATTTTAGATTTTAGATTCTTCAAAGTTACCACCTTTTGCCTTGATGACAATTTTGCACACTCTTGGCATTCTCTCAACCAGCTTCACCTGGAAAGCTTTTCCAACAGTCTTGAAGGAGTTCCCACAAATGCGGAGCACTTGTTGGCTGCTTTTCCTTCACTCTGCGGTCCAACTCATCCCAAACCATCTCAATTTGGATGAGGTTAATTGATTGTGGAGGCCAGGTCATCTTATCAGGTCATCTTATGCAGCACTCCATCACGCTCCTTCTTGGTCAAATAACACTTACACAGCCTGGAGGTGTGTTGGGTCATGGTCCTGTTGAAAAACAAATAATAGTCCCACTAAGCGGAAACCAGATGGGATGGCGTATTGCTGCAGAAGTCTGCCTTGAATTCTAAATTAAATCACTGACAGTGTCACCAGCAAAGCACCCTCACACCTCCTCCTCCATGCTTCACTGTGCAGAGATCATCCGTTCATCTACTCTGCGTCTCACATTTACACGGCGGTTGGAACCAAACATTTTAACTCATCAGACCAAAGGACAGATTTACACCGGTCTAATGTCCATTGCTCGTGTTTCTTGGCCCAAGCAAGTCTCTTCTTCATAGTAGTGGTTTCTTTGCAGCAATTTGACCATGAAGGCCTGATTTACACTGTCTCCTCTGAACAGTTGATGTTGAGATGTGTCTGTTACTTGAACTCTGTGAAGCATTGGGCTGCAAAATGAGCTTATCCTCTGCAGCAGAGGTAACTGCGTCTACCTTTCCTGTGGCGGTCCTCATGAGAGTCAGGTTCATCATAGCGCTTGATGGTTTTTGCGACTGCACTTGAAGAAACTTTCAAAGTTTCGGAAATGTTCCTGATTGACTGACCTTCATGTCTTAAAGTAATGAAGGACTGTCGTTTCTGTTCTTGCCCTAATATGGACTTGGTCTTTTACCAAATAGGGCTATCTTCTGTATACCACCCCTACCTTGTCACAACAGCACTGATTGGCTCAAATGCATTAAGAAGGAAAGACATTCCAAATATGTGACTCACCACCTGGATTCGGTCTCATGGAGCAACATTTTAAGTACCGATAGAGACTCAGAGCTTCAAAATGGTATATCACACACAGCATTTGAGGAAACAATTAGAAAGTAATTATGCTTTGAAAGTTGATCAATTTGTAAACTCACTTTTGAGAAAACCATCTTTCAATGTTTTGGTACTACCATTGGAGAGCCCTTCTTTGTCTATGCCCGTTCAGCATTGTTCAAACCCTCTTAAGCATTAGCCCCACCCATCTCTTTAAGGGTTGATCAGTGCATTCTGTACTAACTTGCGAGCTACTTCCAGGCATCTAAGAGAGAGTGAACAGCTCTCTGAACATTACTCGCTCTAGCAGAGCTGGTTAGGCTGTTCCAGGGTGTTGGTGATAGCATCTGTGCTGTCAGATTGTCAGTTCGCAAATTCAGAGCGTTTCGCGTTCAGAGCGCACACTGGACGCTCTGGCCAATAAAGTAGAGTTGTTCCGAAAGCTCTGACCTCACAACGACAGTCAAGCACCCAAGCTAACTGGCTAACATTGGCTAGCTACTTCCAGACACATAATGAGAGAACACCCCACTCTGACCATTTTACTCCCCCTAGCAGAGCTGGTTAGGCAGTTTCATGTTATCCAGAATGTTGGTGACTGTAACAGTGCTGCTGGTAATAATTGAATTACGCTTTGTTGCAGACGTTTACTGACACCGGACATATTCCACTTGTGTTGAGCATTCAAAAATGAATAAGTTATTCTGTGCTCTGGCACACTAAGATGAGTGTTTTGATAAGAAATTTAACTAGACAGCTTGCTAGGTAAATCATGAATCCCAACGCATGACGTAACGTTAGTTTGTGAGCCAGCCAGCTAACGTTAGCTAGCTAGCTAATAGTACACTAACTTGAAATTAATAGGTGGAGTCTTTTGTTAAGACATGTAGCTAGCTAGCTAAACAATGGACCATAATCACAAATCACGACGTTACTACCCTGCATGAATCTGCAGGTAGCTAACCAACCAGGTCTCTGGCTATTTGTATTTGTATTTATTTTGGATCCCCATTAGCTGCCGCCAAAGCAGCAGCTACTCTTCCTGGGGTCCAGCAAAATTAAGGCAGTTTATACAATTTCAAAACATTATAATACACCCACAGATTTCACAGCAGTGTGCCCTCAGTCCCCTACTCCACCACTACCACAGATCTACAGTACTAAATCCATATGTATGTTATCGTGTGTGTGTGTGTGTATATGCATGCATGGGTCTGTGCCAATGTTTGTGTTGCCTCACAGTCCCCGCTGTTCCATAAGGTGTTTTTTTAATCTGTTTTTTTAAATCTAATTCTTCTGCTTGTGTCAGTTACTTGATGTGGAATAGAGTTCCATGCAGTCATGGCTCTATGTAGTACTGTGTTCCTCCCATAGTCTGTTCTGGACTGTGAAGAGACCTCTTGTGGCATGTCTTGTGGGGTATGCATGGGTGTCTGAGCTGTGTGCCAGTAGTTTAGACAGACAGCTCGGTGCATTCAACATGTCAATACCCCTTATAAATAAAAGCAGTGATGAAGTCAATCTCTCCTCTACCTTCAGCCAGGAGAGATTGACATGCACATTATTAATATTAGCTCTCTGTGTATATCCAAGGAGCAGCCGTGCTGCCCTGTTCTGAGCCAATTGCAATTTTCCTAGGTCCTTTTTTGTGGCACCTGACAACACGACTGAACAGTAGTCAAGGTGTGACAAAACTAGAGCCTGTAGGACCTGCCTTGTTGATAGTGTTGTTAAGAAGGCAGAGCATTGCTTTATTATAGACAGACTTCTCCCCATCTTAGCTACTACTGCATCAATATCTTTTGACCATGATAGTTTACAATCTAGAGTTACTCCAAGCAGTTTAGTCATCTACTCAATTTCCACATTATTTATTAAAGATTTAGTTGAGATTTAGGGTTTAGTGAGTGTTTTGTTCCAAATACAATGCTTTTAGTTTTAGAAATATTTAGGGCTAACTTATTCCTTGCCACCCACTCTGAAACTAACTGCAGCTCTTTGTTGTGTTTTGTAGTCATTTCAGTTGCTGTAGTAGCTGATGTGTATAGTGTTGAGTCATCCGCATACATAGAAACTCTGGCTTTACGCAAAGTCAGTGGCATGTCGTTAGTAAAAATTTAAAAAGCAAGGGGCCTAAACAGCTACCCTGGGGAATTCCTGATTCTAACTGGATTATATTTGATAGGCTTCCATGAAAGAATACCCTCTGTGTTCTGTTAGACAAGTAACTCTTCATCCACATTATAGCAGGGGGTGTAAAGCCATAACACATATGTTTTTCCACCAGTAGATTATGATCAATAATGTCAAAGGCTGCACTGAAGTCAAACAAGACAGCCCCCACAAACATTGTATCATCAATTTCTTTCAGCCAATCATCTGTCATTTGTATAAGTGCTGTGCTTGTTGAGTGTCCTATAAGCATGCTGACTTTCTGTTGTCAATTTGTTTACTGTAAAATAGCATTGTATCTGGTCAAACACAATTTTTTTCCAGAAGTTTTCTAAGGGTTGGTAACAGGCTGATTAGTCGGCTATTTGAGCCAGTAAAGGGGGCTTCACTATTTTGGGTAGTGGAATGACTTTAGCTTCCCTCCAGGCCTGAGGGCACACACTCTATCGTAGGCTTAAATTGAAGATGCGGCAAGTAGGAGCGGCAATATCGTCTGCTATTATCCTCCGTAATTTTCCGTCTAGATTGTCAGTCCCCGGTGGCTTGTCATTGTTGATAGACAACAATTTTTTCACCTCTTCCACACTGACTTTACGGAATTCAAAAGTACAATTCTTGTCTTTCATAATTTGGTCTGATATACTTGGATGTGTAGTGTCAGCGTTTGTTGCTGGCATGTCATCCCTAAGTTTACTTATCTTGCCAATGAAAAAGTCATTAAAGTAGTTTGCAATATCAGTGGGCTTTGTGATGAATGAGCCATCTGATTCAATGAATGAAGGAGCCGAGTTGGCTTTTACTCCCAAATGTTTTATTTAAGGTGCCCCAAAGCTTTTTACTATCATTCTTTATATGATTTATCTTTATTTCATAGTGTAGTTTATTTTTATTTAGTTTAGTCACATCATTTCTTCATTTGCAGTACGTTTGCCAGTCAGTTGGGCTGCCAGACTTAATTGCCATATGTTTTGCCTCATCCCTCTCAACCAATTCCTCATCATTCCAAGGGGATTTAACAGTTTTTACAGCCATTTTCTTAATGGGTGCGTGCTTATTAGTAACTGGAATAAATAGTTTCATAAATGCGTCAAGTACTGTGTCTGGTTGCTCCTCATTACACACCACAGACCAGCAAATATTCTTTACATCAACAATATATGAATCACTTCAAAACTTATTGTATGACCTCTTATACACTATGTTAGGCCCAGCCTTTGGAACTTTGGTTTTCCTAGATATGGCTATTATATTGTGATCACTACATCCTATGGATTTGGATACTGCTTTAAAGCAAATATCTGCAGCGTTAGTAAAAATGTGATCAATACATGTTGATGATTTAATTTATGTTCTGTTTTTAACTACCCTGGTAGGTTGACTGACAACCTGGTCCAGGTTGCAGGCACTAGTCAAGCAAATGTGTCTGAGATACGAAGTATAAGATCATACACATAATGTTAGCTAGCTAACAGTACACTTGAAATGAAACCACTTTCTTGTCAAAATTAGAAATGTGTAATAGAGAAAATGTAGATAGCTAGAATATCTTACCAGTATACATCATGGTTATATGCATCTACTGTCTGGTTGCCCTTAGTTTGACCATGTAATCCAGACTGGAGTTTTCTCCATCGCCTTAGCTATTATACTCAAACTCCACTGATATCAAAACTCAGTCCTCCAGAAAGTGGAGAGCAAACACATAACGTTAGCTAGCGAGCCAGCCAGCTAACGTTAGCTCGCTAACAATACACTTTAACTTGACATTAGGTTTATGCAGTTTTACTACACGATAAATAAAATAAAAAGCTGCATTTGACACGATTACCTAGACATATTGACAGGCTCCAATAGACAGACACGTGCTATATGGCAGACCAATCCAAACTCATCTTTCGGCATGTCCAGCCCACTCATTATCTCAGCCAATCATGGCTAGTGAGAAGGTTGCTCACGTTTTCTGTGGCTAAACCAACTAGGCTTGTAATTTAACAATTGTATCGTATTTACAGATGGCATACATGTTTGATATTAAGGAACATTAATGTTCGAGAAGGCATTTCTTCCAAAATACACATTTTGATAAACTATTTATTTATGTTCAAACAGCTCTCCTGTGAAGTCGTGACTTGCGACATATGCCTAGTTTCCTGAATCGGGTCAAAAATTAACAAGTCACACCTGTTAATTGAAATGCATTATATGAGACTATCTCATGAAGCTGGTTGAGAGAATGCCAAGAGTGTGCAAAGCTGTCAAGGTGCATTATGATCATGCAACGTTTACAGATGCAGGCCAGTAGCATTATTTTCTTTATTAGAGAGGGTCAGATGCAGCATTTCCTGTTCATTGGAGAGCTGGTCATTTGTTCTTCCTTTCCATCCACCACCAATCTTGACAGATGTGTTACTGGAAAAAGGGTCTATTATGATACGAGGCCAGACCCCCAGACCCCTAAAGGAATCTAGCTCATGGCCTCTGAAACAATGTCCTCTTTTATTTATTTTTTCCACCGGTGAGGCACAATTCATTGCTGGGCGGCCAAAGGCTGTCATCTCATCGCACAGACAATAGCCCTGTGACATGAGGGCTCCTCGTAAAATATGTTGTAGGCCTCTGCGCTCTGCAGCACACATCTAATCTGGCCCAAAATCAAATCTCATCCCTTTATTTTTTCAGGCGGTAGTGATCATGAGGGCTGGGCTAGGCTGCAGTAGGGTGCAGCAACGCCCGAAGTATAATCACTATTTCAGAAGGCTTTGGAGGTTGGGAAAAACAAACCTGTATAAAAAGCCCTGAAGGGCATAGGGATTTCAATCACTTTAAAGCCTCCTGCGGCACTGTTGCTTTAGTAAATTGTGGATGGTCAAATCCCAGCTATATCCTTTGAGTGATTGCACACAATGAGTGGTCGATGCTGTTTTGCACTGGTTTCCTATTCATTAGAAATACAGTGAGCTCCAAAAGTATGGGGACAGTGACACTTTTTTGTTGTTGTTTTGGCTCTGTACTCCTACACTTTGGATTTGAAATTATACAATGATTATGTTAAAGTGCAGACTGTCATCTTTAATTTGAAGGTATTTTCATCCATATCGGGTTAACCGTTTAGAAATTACAGGACTTTTTTGTACATAATCCCCCCATTTTAGGGGAACAAAAGTATTGCAACAAATTCACTTATATGTGTATTAAAGTAGTCAAAAGTTAAGTATTTGGTCCCAAGCTAGTGACTCTACAAATTTGTTGGAAGCATTCACTGTTTGTTTTGGTTCTGTTTCAGATTATTTCTTGAATAACGAATTAGGAGAAAATTACAGAATAAATATCATACCACCCCCCAAAAAATCATAACCTCCCCTGTTATTGTAATAGTGAGAGGTTAGCATGTCTTGGGGTATGATACTTGTGGGTTTGTTACTTTCTCACTCATCATTATTCATGATTCATTCAGGACTATCTGTAATCATGGTAACATCCACATTAATGTAGAAGTGGTTAGAAACATATTCAAAACAGTTGCTTAACAAGTCATATAATACGTTACATGGACTCACTGTGTGCAATATTAGTGTTTAACATGATTTTTGAATGACTACCTCATCTCTGTACCCCACACCAGTGGCGGCTGGTCGGAGGAGCTATAGGAGGATGGCCTCATTTTAATGGCTCGAAAGGAATACATGGAAAATTATCAAACATATGGAAACCGCTTTTGACTGTGTTTCAATATTCAATTCCAGCCATTACAATGAGCCCGTCCCCCTATAGCTCCTCCCACCAGCCTCCACTGCCCCACACATACAATTATCTGTAAGGTCCTTCGGTCGAGCAGTGAATTTCAAACACAGATTCAACCACAAAGACCTGGGAGGTTTTCCAAAGCCTCGCAAAGAAGCGTACCTATTGGTACATGGGTAAAAAACTAAAAACAGTCTTTGAATATCCCTTTGAACATGAAGTTATTAATTACACTTTGGATATTGTATCAATACACCCAGGCACTACAAAGACAGAGGTGTACGTCCTAACTCAGTTGCCGGAGAGGAAGGAAAACGCTCAGGGATTTCACCATGAGGTGATTTTAAAACAGTTACAGAGTTTAATGGCTGTGATAGGATAAAACTGAGGATGGTTGATCAACATTGCAGTTACTCCACAATACTAACCTAAATGACAGAGTGAAAAGAAGGAAGCCTATACAGAATACAAATATTCAAAAACATGCATTCTGTCTGCAACAAGGCACTAAAGTAAAACTGCAAAAAATGTGGCAAAGAAATTAACTTTATGTCCTGAATACAAAGCGTTAGGTTTGGGACAAATCCAACACATCACTGAGTCTGACTCTTCATATTTTCAAGCATGGTTGTGGCTGCATCATATTATGGGTATTATTGTCATCGGCAAGGACTAGGGAGTTTTATTGGATAAAAATTAACAGAATAGAGCTAAGCACAGGCAAAATCCTAGAGGGAAACCTGATTCAGTCTGCTTTCCAACAGACATTGGGAGACAAATTCACCTTTCAGCAGGACAATAACCTAAAACACAAGGCCGAATATAGACTGGAGTTGCTTACCAAGACGGCATTGACTGTTCTTGAGTGGCCTAGTTACAGTTTTGACTTAAATTGGCTTGAAAATCTATGGAAAGGCTTGAAAATGGCTGTCTAGAAATGATCAACAACCAATAATGCTGAGTGATAAGTACTTTTATTGGTCGATTCGGTTTCGGTTTGATTATAAAACAAATTATCACAGTTTTCGATTTTGGTTTCAGTAATTTTTTAAAACATTAAAAGCATTATGAAAAATATTTTTGCTTTTTAATAGCCAAAACATTGAAAATATTCCATTGTCTCTGTCAGGTCCACATTGCGTAGACATCAATAGAAAAATAGGAGATTACATTTTTTGCATTTGTCTATATTACTTTGTTTTTATTTGATGACTTTATTATTTTAAAGTCATCATCTCATCTCTGCTCAGGCATTAGCAGCCAAAAAGCCAGACAACATTATCTCTGTAGTCCCCATACTGTTCTGTCATTAGTCATCCTATTTAGCTAAGCTAGCTGCAGAGCTGTCTGACAAAATTATTTTACTAGTTCGGTCAGTTAGTTGTTTAATAATCAAGAAAAAACATTTTGGGGGTTAATCACTCAGCAATAACAAACAACTTCACAGAGCTTGAAGAATTTTTTTAATAATAATGTGCCAATATTGTACAATCCAGGTGTGCAAAGCTCTTAAAGACTTACACAGAAAGGTGATTCAAACATGCATTGACTCAGTGTTGTGAATACTAATGTAAATGAGATATTCTGTATTTTTTTTAATCAATTTACAAAAATTTGAAAATATGTTTTCACTTCGTCATTATGGGGCATTGTGTGTAGATGGGTGAATTTTTAAAAATTCTGTCTGTAACAACAAAATGTGAAATAAGTCAAGGGGTATGAATTCTTTCTGAAGGCACTGTATGTGTAGGTAGTGAATTTAATGTTTATGTTTTCAATATATCACAAACTGTTCATGCATATTATTGGCTATTGATTTGGACATTTAAAAGCAGGGTTTTGACATTGGGCTATTTATCAAAAGTTCTTGTCACCAGCAAGCAGCGACAGCATCTTTTTCAACTTATGTTTTAGGAATGTTTTAGGAATATAGTGTAAATGGATCTTCAACAATGTCCAGTAGTATTCTACTTAACAATCAGGTAAAAACTGCTGAATGAGTCCAAAAACTTTCTGTGATTTATTTATTTTTTGGGTATTTAATTTGCCTAAGAGAAACAGAGCCAACGAACAGCAGATCTTCTGCATGTGTGTGCTAACTGATTTGTTTGGGCTACCATAGGAATATCCAGGAAGCACTACATCAAAAGGCAGCCTGTATTACCTGATTGTGATCACGTCTCATATACTTGCAACATGACAAACCATTGGTAACACATAGAAATTATTTCTCATTTGCTCACATTAATACTCTTTCGGGGCATCAAAGATACAGTAAATCATGACGCCACATGTCCACACAATGCATTATTTGTTTGCTAGGTAGAAGCCATGTACTGGGAGTGACTAAAAGAGCTCACACTTTAACCCTTCACACATTTCTCAGCTGTTTAAACTAAAGGCTAACACCATTTCAAACAATTGTGCATATCTCCATTATCTTTCAATGGTTTTAAGATCTAATCTCAATATTGCAAAAAACAAGCATGCAATGGACCATGTTACAGACTAAAGATTGGTTAGGCCTACTAAGCTATTATTGATTGAAGATTGAACAGAATAAAAATAAGAAGAGGCAAAGGTGTGTGTTCATGGTCATGTTTTTATTATGTGCCCTGTTCATTCACTGTAGGCATAACATAAAAGCACACTGAGGAGCTTGTGCAGTAAATTCAATATATTTGTTATACCGGTGACGGAAACTACAATATATGAACAACATGATACCGATTTGGTTGGAGATACAGTGATACAATATAGCTGTAAAATCAGGTATCTACCTATGGGAATTTACATCCAAAAGGACCCATAAGAACCCAGATGTGAATTTCATAGGAGTATGTGAAATTGGTTGTCAAATGAAAGCTAAGAGTCTATACTTTTTGAGAAATCAAAGCATTTAAAAAAAAATGTCCATCCTAAAAATTAGGAATAGGAGAAGGCATTGATTTCTGGTCAATCAGATGGAAAAGGGGACTTAGACACCATCTACCAGAAAGGTCTTAAAAATGTATTAGAAATACATCAAAACACAATAATGTTGAAGTAAAGACCCCTGCAAAATAATATCTACACTTATATTTAGATTTGTAAGTTGCACAAACATTGCATTGTGACTTGTAATTCCGTTACCAAAAACCCACGTTTAAGATATTTTCTACCTTCTCTCTCTCATGAGGACAGATGACAATGACAGTTCACAGAAGTAACAAGTAAAGGTTGACCAACTAATTACTTCATGTTTTTACTGATATCAAGTTTGTTTATTAATTATCAAGTGATTAAAACTTGTAATTATGTTACCAAATTAATAATGGAATTACTGCAATTGAATTGGCTACAATGGAAAATTATAGTAGTCACAAACCAGTTGGGTCACCTGTTACTTTCTTCCTTTCCACTGGCATACTGTTATGTTCTGCTCCTAACTGTTTTTTTTCTTCTTCTTTCTGTCGTCTGGTGGTCAGAACAAGACTGTGAAAACAGTCTGGACAACCCCTCCTTCTCACTCTCCCTCTCTCTCTGCCGCTCTCTCTCTCTCACCAGTTAATGTCACCTCTCAGCTCTTACTGACAAAATACCATGACACCTACCTCTTTCTATTTACTATAACAAGCATCCTCACCCACTGAGCACCAACCGACACCGGATGTCCATGGACTTTGAAAGAAGTAGAAATTTGGTCAGTCCGCTCTGGCTGGACCAAATCTGAACCAATCGTAGACATCTATGTTTCACAAGTTTGGACAGCACAGCGCAGAATGTACAGTAAAGCAGAGTAGAGAAAAATGCAGTACAGTAAAGAAAAGTACATTACAGTACTGTACAGTAGAGTTCAGTACTGTAGAGCACACTAGAGTAAAGTACAGTATAATGTGCTTTATTGTACTGTATTCTACTGTACTGTACTGAACATATCTACTTCAATGTACTGAACTCTACTGTGCTGTGCTTTACTGTGCTCTACTATGTTGTACTGTGATGTCAAAACTGGTGAAACTTAGATGTCTACGATTGTTTCAGATTTGGTCTGGCCCAGACGAACCAAATGTGGTATTGTTTGGGGGCGGAGCTCATTACAATAATAGCCAGTTTATAGAATAGTACCGAAATATGCAAAAGAAGGATTTTGCATATTTTGACTTTTGTGTACCTATTCAGAACATATCACCATGAAGATAATTATATTCATATCCATAATTATGTATTTCTGTATAGTACAGATAAGGGACCCATAATGTAATTCTGTTCACGTAATTCCGTTACCCGATGTAAATCCACTTCACGTACTGTAGTTAAATAACCAAAATAAATGTTTTCAAACTCAAGGTGCTATGTCATAGCTGACACTCCATTGTTTCTGCAGACATCTTTGAATCTTAATTCGGTGCAGATTTTGAAAATCTGAGGGAGATTTTACCGCAATTCTGTTACCAAACTTTGCATCTGCACAGTTCTTTCAGTAAATGTGTTTTGGTGAAATTTTCTGTGTAAATTGTTCAAAGTAGTCCTTGTGCATAGAGAGTTGTATAGTTTGTTAAACTTTTTAATCAATGGTTTTTGTTTGGCATACATTTTAAAGTAAAAAATCTGAGTCAAAGCGTAATTCAGCTACCATGGAATTGCCCAGAATGAATATCAAATAGCAGATATTGTACTTACATATTGCACTTGAGGTTACAGGAGATATTGCACTTACATGAGGTTATAGAAAAAGAGTGATAGCTATCAAAATATTGAGGCATAGACCTTCAAATTACTACCACTATGAGACATTCTCCCCCCAGATGGTACCAATCGACCCCCTGGCTCATAGACTGTTAGGACAAATATCCACAATTGAAAGAGATAGGCATCACAAAAATATGATCTATTATACATACAATTTCCAGCATTAAAGGCAGTTGTACCAAAAAGCTGGCTTGCATGGCATCCCCCAGGGCACTATACTATCCCACCCTGTTTGGGAAACGCTGCCCAAACCTAGAAAGTGAGCCTTGGCCCTTCAGCAAAAACCAAACAAAAGCCTGCCCTTGACCGGTGAACTTTCCATGCCCTCTCTAAAACACTAACATGGAAGCAAAAAATATGATATAAAAATATGAGCCAAGGGAGTGGAATAACTGTGTTTATGTAACAGCTATAACAAGGAGCCATATAATGTCATTCGGATGAGGAGATTATACCGGGCTGTATCCCTAACATGGCTGGGGTCAGACGGGGTCAGGGTTAAGATGATGCCATGGAAAAGGCTGAGAAAACATATAAGAAGAGAAGGGGAGAGAAGTGAATAAAAACTAGCTGGGAGGTGAATAACAATACATGGACTAGATTGATTGGACACAGTCACAGGCGCAGTCTCTGCAAGAACAAAAGATAGGACAAATTGCAAGTATGCTTCTAAATACACTAAACAAACATACACAAGACACATAAACCAATAAACAATTGCTAGCATGGTTATCTCATCTGCCAAATTTAGACACTGGTGAGGTCATTGGTTGTACAGGAGAGCCTTGACTTGTGTATTATATGGTGTATCGGCAAATCCGTGACTGAAAAGACTTAAAAAGAAGAAATACCAATGGAGTGCAGTATCATTTCCAAATCTGAAATAAAAAGAAGATGGGGGCCATCTCAAATTCATAAAAATAGAGAGAGGATGGTCTTACCCTGCACCAAGTCTCCTTGAGGTTTGAGGCCATTGCACACAAACTTAAAACTTAACTGTGTCTTTCAAACTATTTCACACCTTATAAAGGAACCGTTTTGGCCCATTATGTCAGCACATACACTTAAACAAACTATACTGACAAGACCTGCATGTTACAAAGTTGAATGACTCAATCAATATGTTTCACCTCAGAAACCCACAGAAAGCTTAGAGGGTGCATACATTGCACTGGTAACTGATAGTATTTGTTATCGGAGAGAAGATGAATACGGCATCCATTCCACAGGATTAGGTGTCTGAAGGTAAACAAAGTACAGGCCTAGCGCACAGAATATCATTTAACCTCTACACCCCATTACCCCACCATTCCCCCAACATCACCCCCACCCTCCCTCCCATAGACCGGATAACACCAGGGAGGCTAAGACATAAATAACACTGACTCTGGCTACACAACACTGTCTCCACGGAATCTCGTTATTTCAATGCAGTTGTCGGGCAGATTATTGGCCAGAGAAATGTTATGTCAGATCTCAATTACAAAGCTTTATTTGTTCCCGGGTAATGACAATTTCTCAACATGTGGCTTCCAGCGAAACAAGGGACCCTCTAGGGAGGGGGGAGTGCGATCATTACCCACAATTCCCCCCTGTAGAACAACATCAAAATCCAATGTGAAATGGTTGTCATGTCTGCTAGCGATTGACAGAAAGGTCAAAGGGGATTTTCTGCTTCTCTAATCCGTTAATTAGCCCATGCCGAAATGAACGGAGATAAGAGGCTGAATGTAGCATATCCTTGAACAATGGCTGAAGGTTTTACTTCCATCTTCTATCCATTTCCAGCTTCCTAATTTCCTCCTTTTCAATAGACCCATCTTAATACGCTTCCGAAAAAGCCTGTGAAAGCTTTACAGGGAGATCCAAATGGATGAGCTTGACACAAGGGGAAGGTGCATCAATAAAGCATTAATGCTGGGCTATAACTGTGTGTGCTACCTAAACCTCCCTGACTAGTCATTACACTCTTAGAAAAAAGGTGCCATCTAGAACCTAAAGGTTTTTTTTCGGCTGACCCCATAGGAGAACCCTTTGAAGAACCCTTTCTGGTTCCAGGTAGAACCCTTTCTACAGAAGGTTTTACAAGGAACCCAAAAAGGATTCTACCTGGAACCAAAAATGATTCTACCTGGAACCAAAAAGGGTTCTCCTATGGCAACAGCCGAAGAACCCTTTTGGAACCTTTTTTCCTAAGAGTGCATAGGACCTGCCAATGGGTAGTTAAACACTAAACTGTCACGCCCTGACCTGAGAGAGACATGCTATTTCTCTATTTTGTTAGGTTAGGGTGTGGGGTGGGCATTCAATGTGTTGTATTATTTTGTTTTGGCTGAGTATGGTTTCCAATCAGAGGCAGCTGTCTATCGTTGTCTCTGATTGGGAATCATACTTAGGCAGCCCTTTTTCCCTCCTTCTGTGTGGGATCTTGTTTTTGTACAGCTCAGTTAGCCTGCAGAACATGACATTCATTTTCCGTTGTTCGTTGTTTTGTTTTAGTGTTCTGAGTTAAACAAAGAAATATCATGAGCACTTCCCACGCTGCGCTTTGGTCTACTCCTTTCAACGAAGTTCGCCACAGAGGATCCCACCACAATATGACCAAGCGGCGTGGTATGGACCAGTGGACTTTTGAGGAGATTAGGAGGAGTATATCCTGGACTTTGGAAGGAATAGTGGCAGGAGACAAGAACCTGCCAGGGAAGCAGCGAAGGAGGGACAGCTACGAAGTCGGGAAGGAAGGCCACAGAAACCCCAATCATTTTTTGGGGGGGGTACATGGAGCAGTTGGCGAGGCCGAGGAGGGAACCAGAGCCAATCCAAGAGAAGAGAGATAAGGGAGAGTTTGGTGGAGGATGCACGGATTCTTCCCAAAGGAACGTGTTATCAGTTTGGTGCCCCCTGAGTCAGCTCCCCGTACTCGCCCTGAGGTGCGTGTTACCAGTCTGGCGTCACCTGTACCTGCTCCATGCACCCGGCCTCCAGTGAGTCTCTCCAGTCCGGTGTGTCCTGTTCCTGCTCTCCGTACTCGCCCTGAGGTGCGTGTTACCAGTCTGGCGCCACCTGTGCCAGCCCCACGCATCAGGCCTCCGGCGACAGTTCCCAGTCCAGAGCTTCCGGCAACAGTTCCTAGTCCAAAGCTTCCGGCGACAGTTCCCAGTCGAGAGCTTCTGGCGACAGTCCCCAGTTCAGTGAGACCTGTTCCGGCTCCACGTAAGAAGCCTCCAGTGATGATCCATGGTCCGAAGCCTCCAGTGATGATCCATGGCCCGGAGCCTGTAGTGATGATCCATGGCACGAAGCCTGTAGGGATGATCCAAGGCCCGGAGCCTGTAAGGATAATCCATGGCACGAAGCCTCCAGTGATAATCCATGGCCCGGAGCCTCCAGTGGTGATCCATGGCGCGGAGCCTGCAGTGATGACCCATGGCATGGAGCCTGCAACGACGGCCTACAGTCCAGAACCTCCTGAGACGGCCTATAGTCCGGAACCTCCTGAGAAGGACTACAGTCCGGAACCTCCTAAGGGGCCCACAGTCCGGAGCCTCCGGCCCAGAGCCTCCGGCGATGGCCTGCGGTCCGGAGTCTCCGGCGGCGGCCTGCAGTCCGGAGCCTCCGGCGGCGGTGGCCTGCGGTCCGGAGCCTCCGGTGGCGGCGGCCTGCGGTCCGGAGCCTCCAGCGATGATCTACGGTCCAGTTCCTCCGACGACGATCCACGGTCCGGTGGCACAAAAGCAGAGGGATCAGTGGGCGGAGCGGGGGCGGAGCGGGGGCTACGCCCCGAACCGGAGCTGCCACCATGTGTAGATGCCCACCCGGACCCTCCCTTATAGGTTCAGGTTTGTGGCTGGGAGTCCTTACCTTTGGGGGGGGGGGGTACTGTCACGCCCTGACCTGAGAGAGATGTTTTATTTCTCTATTTTGTTAGGTCAGGGTGTTGGCTGGGCATTCTATGTGTTGTATTTCTTTGTTTTGGCTGAGTATGGTTTCCAATCGAGAGGCAGCTGTCTATCGTTCTGCAGCCCTTTTCCCTCCTGTGTGGGATTTTGTTTTTGTACAGCTCAGTTAGCCTGCAGAACGTGACTGCAGAACGTGACGTTCGTTTTCCGTTGTTTATTGTTTTGTTTTAGTGTTCTGAGTTAAATAAAGAAATATCATGAGCACTTACCACGCTGCGCTTTGGTCTACTCCTTTCGACGACGATCGTCACATAAACAAACCCACTGGTAATCCTGAAAACCTCCCTGGGAGTAAAGTACCATCATGGAAAACAGCATCTTCTCTAAGTCTGTACACAGTTGTGTGATTCAGAAATAAACCCTACCCTCTGTACCCAAATGCATTTAATTTCATGTAGATCTGAAATAATTAGATACAAGCATATTATAGTTGCTCCATCTTGCCTTCTGATAAGTATATTCAGCTATATGTCTTATCGTATTTAATCAGTTATAAATCTACATAAGTAACCGCAAACGTGTAGAAAATTATGTAATTAACAGCCAATATTTACTTTTTTATTTGGGGGTATGGGAGTAAATTGAAAACATTCTAACAGTATTTCTGATTGACTTTTCAACTCACCATCACATACTTTTAATAGGGAGCTATGACAGTTAATTGCAAATGATCTCACATCCACTAATGAGATGGGTGTGCTTGATGCATGTAGTGTCGGAGCTTCTCAAAGTCAGGTGACGTGGTCAACAGTGCGCCCCTCATCTCTGCTGGATCGATATTTAGTTTTAATGCAGACGAAAGCACTGAATTCAGCTTCACACAGATATGAGCTGGCAAAGGGTAGACTACCGTGAGTTTTATGGTACTTTCAAGACAACTGGGAACAAATTCTGACTTTTGTAATGAATACTCAGGGAGAAAAACGTGTAGATTCACGCGCAGAGCGCGGCAGGTGTTAATTTCACCTTCGCAGAAGGCAGGAATCATGGTCACAGGTAGGCAATGGTCATAGAGGTAAAATCAATGAAGAAAAATGAAAGACAGGGCTACGTTCAAGAACACAACGAAACGGAACACAAGGTTGACTAAGAAAATAAATACAGAACCTTACAACTTTAGTGATCTTTAGGTCGGAAAGTCGGAGCTCTAGAAAGAGGACTCTGCATTAATGCTCAGAGGGAGATGGCAGGGTATTCCCTTAGAGTCAGGAACCAAAGCTCCTTAGTGACCCGTGAATGCGTTGTCTGCAGCATTCGTTCACATGATAGCTTGACCAGCTATTCGATTTCACTTACTGGCTATTCAATTTCACTTACTGATCCAGGATCACAGTCAAATGGATTGGGAAGTAGATCCCAAAGTGCTCTTCCAAGCATTGGAGGTGAGCAGTCATCACTCGTGTGAGATACTTACTGATGCTGTTCTCTGTTATTTTCTTTTCATTACACAGAAAGTCAACCAAGTCTGTTTTGGAGTGAAATAGAACATTGTCATGCAATGATTCTATATCTCCAAATATTTTTGAGAACAGGCGTGTGCACAGTGGATGTGGTTTGATGTAGTTTACAATTGAATTTACCTGCTGCGGTATACAGTATCGCCGAGTTCTGTGCTCAGCTCTTTTGCCGCCAGTTGTTCTTGTGTATCATACAATGCATACATAAGGCCGAGGGAGACACATTCATAACTAGAGTGCAGAGGCCTGCCCGTCGCCCTGCCATAGATGGAGCCCCATCTGTGAAAAGCCCCCCATTCGATCACATATGGAATCTGTTTTTCGTCAATATAGCCACGCAACACACTGAACATCCCCTATGCCGTTTCATGTGGGGTCGTGACCCTTAGTTTGGGAACCGCTGGCTTAGGGGGTGCCTAGGGGTTGTTTCTGTACAGGGCCGAAGGTCTTCATAAAAGAGGAAGGGTGTCAACACTAAGCCTACTCTGTTGATTGTTTTATGACTTCATACGGTATGACATCATTACTGATCCGTGACATACAGTAAGAGTCAAAAGTTTGGACACACCTACTCATTCAAGGGTTTTTATTTATTTTTTACAATTTTCTACATTGTAGAATAATAGTGAAGACAAACTATGAAATAACACATATGGAATCATGTAGTAACCAAATAATTGTTAAACATATCAAAACATATTCAGATCAAATTGGATTGGTCACATACATGTGTTAGCAGACGTTATTGCAGGTATAGCGAAATATTTGTACATATTTTAGATTCTTCAAAGTAGCCACCCTTTGCCGTGATGACAGCTTTGCACACTCTTGGCATTCTCTCAACAAGCTTCATGAAGAATGCTTTTCCAACAGTCTTGAAGGAATTCCCATATATGCTGAGCACTTTTTGGATGCTTTTCCTTCACTCTGGACGGTTCTGACTTAGAATATGTGGACAACTACAAATACCTAGGTGTCTGGTTAGACTGTAAACTCTCCTTCCAGACTCACATTAAGCATCTCCAATCCAAAATTCAATCTAGAATCAGCTTCCTATTTCACAAAAAAGAATCCTTCACTTATGCTGCCAGCATACCCTCGTAAAACTGACCATCCTACCGATCCTCGACTTCGGCGATGTCATTTACAAAATAGCCTCCAACACTCTACTCAACAAATTGGATGAAATCTATCACAGTGCCATCCGTTTTGTCACCAAAGCCCCGTATACTACTACACACAATGGCGACCTGTACGCTCTCGTTGGCTGGCCCTCGCTTCATACTCGCCAAACCCACTGGCTCCAGGTCATCTACAAGTCTTTGCAAGGTAAAGCCCCGCCTTATCTCAGCTCACTGGTCACCATAGCAGCACCCATCCGTAGCACGCGCTCCAGCAGGTATAGTTCACTGGTCACCCCAAAGCCAATTCCTGCTTTGGCTGCCTTTCCTTCCAGTTCTCTGCTGCCAATGACTGGAATGAACTGCAAAAATCACTGAAGCTGGAGACTCATATCTCCCTCACTAACTTTAAGCACCAGCTGCCAGAGCAGCTCACAGATCACTGCACCTGTACATAGCCAATCTGTAAACAGCCCATCCAACTACCCCATCCCCATACTGTATTGATCTTGCTCCTTTGCACCCCAGCATCTCTACTTGCACATTCATCTTCTGCACATCTATCACTCCAGTGTTTAATTGCTATATTGTAATTACTTCACCACCATGACCTATTTATTGCCTTTACCTCCCTTATCTTACCTCATTTGCACACAATGTATATAGACTTTTTTCTACTGTATTATTGACTGCACGTTTGTTTTTTCAATGTGTAACTCTGTGTTGTTGTATGTGTTGAACTGCTTTGCTTTATCTTGGCCAGGTCGCAGTTGTAAATGAGAACTTGTTCTCAACTAGCCTACCTGGTTAAATAAAGGTGAAATAAAAAAACTCTGCAGTCCAACTCATCCCAAACCATCTCAATTGGGTTGAGGTTCGGGTGATTGTGGAGGCCAGCTCTTCCGATGCAGCACTCCAACACTCTCCTTGGTCAAAAAGCCCTTACACAGCCTGGAGGTGTGTTTTGGGTCATTGTCCTGTTGAAAACAAATGATAGTCCCACTAAGTGCAAACCAGATGGGATGGCGTATCGTTGCAGAATGCTGTGGTAGCCATGCTGGTTAAGTGTGCCTTGAATTCTAAATAAATCACAGACAGTGTCAACAGCAAAGCACCCCTACACCATCACACCTCCTCCATGCTTCAAGGTAGGAACCACACATGCAGAGATTATCCGTTCACTTCCTCTGGATCTCACAAAGACATGGCGTTTGGAACCAAAAATCTCAAATTTAGACTAATCAGATCAAAGGACAGATTTCCACTGGTCTAATATCCATTGCTCATGTTTCTTGGCCCAAGCAAGTCTCTTCTTATTATTGGTGTCCTTTAGTAATGGTTTCTTTGCAACAATTCAACCATGAATGCCTGATTCACACAGTATCCTCTGAACAGTTGATGTTGAGATGTGTCTGTTACTTGAACTCTGTGAAGCATTTATTTGGGCTGCAGTCTGAGGTGTAGTTAACTCTAATCAACGTATCCTCTGCAGCAGAGGTAACTCTTCCTTTCCTGTGGCGGCCCTCATGAGAGTTCGTTTCATCATAGCGCTTGATGGTTTTTGCGACTGCACTTGAACAAAACTTTCAAAGATCTTGAAATGTTCCTGATTGACTGACCGTCATGTCTTAAAGTAATGATGAACTGTCGTTTTTCTTTGCTTATTTGAGCAGTTATTGACATAATTTGGACTTGGTCTTTTACAAAATAGGGCTATCTTTTGTATACCACCCCTACCTGTCACAACAGAACTGATTGGCTCAAATGCATTAAAAAAGAAAGAAATTCCACAAATTAACAAGGCACACCTGTTAATTGAAATGCATTGCAGGTGACTTGCTCATGAAGCTGGGTGAGAGAATGTCAAGAGTGCGCAAAGCTGTCATCAAGGAAAAGGGTGGCTACTTTGAAGAATCTCAAATATAAAATATATTTGATTTGGTTAACACTTTTTTAGTTAAAACATGTTTCCATAAGTGTTCTTGATGTCTTCACTATTATTCTACAATGTAGAAAATATTAAAACATAAAGAAAAACCATGGAATGAGTAGGTGTGTCCAAACTTTTGACTGCTACTGTATATCATTCTCAAAGTGTGGTTTTTCAAAGAATGTAAGCTACATTATGGGTATAGCTTTGTGGGATGTGGTGTAGGATTCCATGCTATTAAGGAAAGGTTTGACAGCACAGATTGTCAAATATTAAAGCATGTCACCAGGAATTAAAAGTACTTGAGGTATTTTAAGAGAAGTTCTCGCTTCCAAAGGCCAATATTAAAATGCATATGACTTTTTTCCTTTGTTGCACAGACTGGTGTACTGAAATTCTTGTTGAGAATAGGACTTGACGCACAAGGGGGAAATGGTGATTGGCTTATGCTCATAGACGTACATTCAGAGAGGAAGTTGAGGAAATAGAAAGTGAGAAATTGGTGCCTCTTAAGAATGTCATAGCACCAGTACCATGACTACCGTGTTATGTACAGTGAAGTATTCTCTCTTGAAAAGATACAATAATAAGACATTAGATTAGCTCAGCCTTCCTCAAGGCAAAGCCTTTGGCGTGTTACAATGTCAAAGTAGGTTCAACCAGAACCCAACCAACCAAAACAAATCCTGCTGGATCATTGGAATGATATGAAAACCATGTTATCCATACATTTCTATATTCAACTACATATTACTGCACTGTGTAAAATCATGTCCTCCAGCAAACATAATCCATTAATTACATTATTGATTATGTTTTCACCTTGTCCTTCCACAGCTTTCTCCTCAAAACATCCTTTTTTATATCCCTTACTCTTTCATATCTCTGACTCAGGGCCTCCCAGCAAAGATATTATTTTTTGTTTAATTCTGTTGAAAGGACAGAGGCATTGAGAAATGTTTCCATTTCATGACCACACTCTGTATACAGGCCTTTCTTTCTACACCAGTCAACGAGAGAGGGATGAATCCGAGCATGGGCCTTACATCAGAGAAGAGGGTGTTGAC
Organism: Salmo trutta; assembly: GCF_901001165.1. NCBI lineage: Eukaryota > Metazoa > Chordata > Actinopteri > Salmoniformes > Salmonidae > Salmo > Salmo trutta. The sequence continues at coordinate 24,657,331 of NC_042963.1, read as the reverse complement.
GCCAGTGAGAGGCTCTGTGTGACTGTGGAAGACAGAGTGAGACTTGTACAGTGGGCATCGCTGGATTCGCCCAACACGGAGCTCAGGGCTTTCAAAGGGCAGCCGGTTGGCTGACTCAGCCACTGCTGGTGTCCGCCCGACACCAAAGCCAATAATCTCTTGCTGCTCATAGCTGTACACAAATGCTGGGAGAGCAAAGGAAAGGGAGGGGTGTCTCTAGTTGATTTGTAATATGTGCCAGGTGGGAACTGACGACAGACTGCCGATAAATGCATTAACACCCATAGGATAAGGAGTATCTCCACACGAAACAGGTTGGAATTGTATATTTTTTACCACCCCAATTATAATCGATTTCATCCCAATCACACGTAATTGCATATAAACCTCACTAAACGTAATCAATCAGCCTTTTACAGTTGGTTTTCCAGCATAAAAACACAATTTACTGTAGCCACACTGTCCCCCTAGAATGTCCTTCTGCTTCCAAGCACACACATCCTGTAATGACAGTTTGGTAACACTTTACATTCCTCTTAAGGCTAGGGGGCTGTGCTTGGAAGTTCGCATGAATGACGTGCCCAAAGCAAACTGCCTGTTACTCAGGCCCAGAAACTAGGATATGCATATAATTAGCATTGGATAGAAAACACTCTGAAGTTTCTAAAACTGCTAAAATAATGTCTGTGAGTATAACAGAACTGATATGGCAGGCAAAAACCAGAGGAAAATCCATCCGGAAAATTTGTTTTGGAGGTCACAGGCCATTTCAATGCTAGCCTATTAGAAAAACAAATAGATAGGACCCCGATTGCACTTCCTATGGCTTCCACTAGATGGCACCAGTCTTTAGAAAGGGTTTCAGGCTTGTTTTTTGAAAAACGAACAAGTAGTTTATCCAAGGTGTCCCTCATTAGAAAAGTAGTCTTGTTGCGCGTGAATGAGGTGCGCGCTCTTCGTTATTTATCTTCCCTATTGAACATACTATTCTCGTCTTAAATTGTATCATTTATTTAGATATTAGAGTACCTAAGGATTAATTAGAAACATCATTTGACTTGTTTGGACGAATTTTACCGGTAACTTTTTGGATTCGTTTGTATGCATGTTGAACGAGTGGATTACTGAAATCAATGGCGCCAACTAAACAGACTTTTTTGGATATAAAGGAGGACTTTATTTTAACAAAACGACCATTCATTGTGTAGCTGGGACCTTTGGGATTGCAAACAGAGGAAGATCTTAAAATTTAAGTGATTTATTTTATCACTATTTGGGATTTTGTGACACCTGTGATGTTATGAAAAAATATTTTAATGTGGGGCGCTGTCCTCAGATAATCGCATGGCATGCTTTCGCCGTAAAGCCTTTTTGAAATCTGACAACACGGTTGGATTAACAAGAAGGTAAGCTTTTAAACGATGTAAGGCACTTTGTATTTTCATGAATGTTTAATAATACGATTTTTGTATTTTGAATTTTGCGCTCTGCAATTTCACCGGATGTTGTCATAGTGGCACGCTAGTGGGACACCGATCCCAAAGAGGTTTTAAGGGATAGGGTACCTTAAAGGCCCAATATAGCTGTTTTTAAATCAATATCAAATCATTTCTGGGTAACAATTAAGTACCTTACTGTAATAGATTTCCATTCAAATGGGCAAAAATGGCTTTTTAGCATCAGAAAATGTATCTAGCAAGAATTTAGCTAGGACTGTCTGAGAGTGGTCTGAGTGGGGAGGGGGAAACTGAAAATTTGCTTTGTTATTGGTTTATTAACCGTAACTTCCGCCCACGCAAACCTGCTGATTAGAAGGTCCTGTGTAGATTGTATTTTCAACTAGCAACCTTCAGGAAATAACACTGATCAAACCATTATTATTATTATTTTCATCAGCTGTTGTACAATATGATACAAAACGGGCCTTTAATGTAAGGTGATTGACAATTCTGTTTGTGTATCTCGAAGCAAAAGCTAAATGGAGGTATAGTGGATCACAGTGTGCTATACTTCATGGCATATTTGACTTCCAGTGAATCCCTCTGGCTGTCACAAGCCGGTACCGACAGTAAATCAAGGACGAGATGGGGTGGTTGTGAGCTGCTGGAAATAAGATTATAGCCTGTTAGATTGGGTGTAGGTGGTAACTGTTCTTAAGCACAGATCCAGGAGCTGATTTAAGTGTATAGCTCCTGTTGGGTAAGGTTAAGGGTGAGGGTAGGAAGATCCTAGATCTAAAGTCTACTTGGAGCCCTCTGTTGATGTAAAGGGAATTTCCCAGCATGTTTTTAGAATGAAGCCTGAACCTACAGTTAACTGCCAAAATAATGGAAACACTTGAGTAAATGAGGGATACAAAGTATATTGAAAGCAGATGCTTCCACATAGGTGTGGTTCCTGAGTTAATTAAGTAACTAACATCCCAATGATACAGGCAGTTATTTATCCATTATTTTGGCTACCATGGCTATGCCCCCATGGGATGGCAATGCCCCAATCCACAGGGCACGAGTGGTCACTGAATGGTTTGATGAGCATGACAATTACTTAAACCATATGCCATGGCCATCTCAGTCACCAGATCTCAAACCAATTGAACACTTATGGGAGATTCTGGAGAGGTGCCTGACAGTGTTTTGCACCACCATCAACAAAACACCAAATTATGGAATTTCTTGTGGAAGAATATTTTGTACAGTGCTGATATGTGACTGTGCTTGAAAGATTCTGGTGTCGCATGCCTCCAATAGTTCCAGACACTTGTAAAATCTTCATTGTGTATGTCTTCACACCCCAGAGCTAGTACTTGGTGGAAGTACCTTTGGCAACCAATACAGCTGTGAATCAATTAGAATAAGAGTATACCAACTTTGCACATATATCCATTGTTGCACATATATCCATTGTTTTGCCAAAATTGCTCAAGCTCAGTAAATTTGACAGGGAGTCATTTATGGACAGCAATATTCAAACCTTGTCTCAGATTTTCAAGCAGAATTAAATCAGGACTGAGACTGGACCTTTCAGGAAAACTCAACACCTATTGGAAAGTCATCCTAGTGTGTCTTTAGCACTAAAATGTGTGTAATTGTCCCACTGAAAAAATACAACTCTATCCCAGGTTTAAGTATTCAGAAGACTGAGGCAGGGTTTCCTCTAACTTTTTATCTGGGCAATGATCTTTTTCTTATTTTTTTGAAAATGTAGAGTAGGTTGTGTAGATCGGTAGAGAAAAGAATCTGCAAGGGGCGTGTAGACTTTTACTACGCCTGTATAGCCATTGATTCTTGAAGAATATAACTTAGAAATGCCTCATGAGCTTAGTTCAACTGTCTAACCCCATCAGAACTCCAAATATAAGCTTGTTTAACTGCTTTGTTTGTAAATAATGGAATTGTAAACAAACACTGTATAGCTTCAAAACATTGTTAAAACTATCATTTTGATCTCATGGATGGTCAGTCCTTTTGAGTGTTTACTGTATGATTCATATGCCATAATACTAATCATTCCCTTTCTCATTAAAAGCATTTCAGTAAAAGAAAAACATCAGCCCCACTACTTGGAAACAATTAAAATGAGTTGCTAAAGAACACACCTGTCTGGTGTTTCTCAGCCAAGACACAGACAAGCACAGGTACATACTGTACAGGAAAGATGTAGCTTGCAATAGCTAATAAAGTTGGTAAGGTATACAAAGCTATGTTTCTGTCATTATAACTTGCTAGCTAGCTACCCCAGTCAGCCAGTTGAAACAACCTAGCATCAGTATTAGTTTCTCTTTATGTGTCTGTTTAAGTTGTGGATAGAACATCTGTTGTTGCATTTCACAAAATAGCTGCAGCATGTGTCATTATGGTGGATTGCGACTTAAACCAGTGTCATGACTGTCCTGATCAGGTCAGGGTACAGGAGACCACCACCCTACAGATTATCTCCCAAACCCCCAACAGAGGAGGAGAGATCTAGGGGTCTGAAGATGTGGGGGTTTTATGACACCTCATGCCCATAATAAACCTTAGGCCACAGGGAAATTCCTTTGTCCTAACAATGGAGAACTGGCCTCAGAACATTAAATATGCAATAAAGGGACTTTGGAACAATGCTTTCCGTCAGCCGCAATGGTGGTCATGACGAGAGGTGGAATATTAAAATGTATGTAACTTTTGTATTGTTTTTAAAGGTTAAGAGATGACGTTATTATGAAAACATTGTACCTTTAAGAGTTTTCCCAGTATATGCCTGATGTTTATACATTGTACGTTGTGCGGAAAATATCCAAATCAAACAGAATGTTTTGGTAAAGATGAAATGTGAAGTTAGTGTCTAAAATTGGATTTTTTTAGTAGAATCTAAGCCTTGCCCCTTTACTTTGGTCCGCCCAGAGAATTGCCCTAAAGGCGGTTACACCCACTTCTGACCCGAGGGTATAAGACAGGAGAGTGAAGAATTAACATAGGAGACTATTGACCCCAAGCTGCAGCTAAGGTCTAACAAAGTCGACGAACCCCAAAACGAAACACAAGGTTGAAGACAAAGAAATATTTTTCTACACGAGCTACGGACGAGTAGCTGTGTCTAAGCGGGTGAATTCAAGCCGAACCACCCAGCCTCCACTCTCCATTGAATCGTGGTATCGACCCCGTTCGGGCCGAAGCTGTGAGCTCTGAGCTACAGAGCTGTCTGACCCACGCGGAGCTTCCCACCTGAGACCTCCAACACGTAATTACATCATTATATTCTGACCCATAAGAGCGGCAGTTCGGGGCAAGGCTAGTTAAATAAGCATGGCTGACAAATGAACCCAAATGTATATTTCTCTCGTGTACTTCCTTTATTTCTCTCTCTTTAAAATCCCCATTTTGGGTAACAAGCGCCATAGTGTGTTGGCCCGTTATACTAAGTCCTAATCAATAGCTAGACTGTGTTTTGTGTATGTGTATTTTTATCATCATTTTAGCTTGCTAGTAAATAAATAATCAACTAAGATTGGTGTGGTAAATTCAGTGGTAAAGCCCGGGTCCGTGCAGATTCCCGGATTATACGACGTTCAGATTATGAGACTGTAGAGGAAATTGATTAATTTAGCGACTGTTGTAATCAATATTCTGATATCCTTTGAGTTAATTTGGGAAATAGAAACTCAATCAAAACAATGTTCCCATGGTGCCCCAGGTTAATGAGTTAATCATTGCTTGATTCATTGCTTAATTCATTTAATCACGTAATTATAAACCGTTAATCATTCGATGAGCAACAGTCGTCACATTAACTAATACAACGTCACGACACCAGGTACACTGTCAAATTGTGTTTTCCTTTTACCAACCGCTGGATTATATTTTTCCCCCATTTAGAGCTAAATACATTTGATGAAATGGTGACAGCCACTTCTTTGCTTTCCAAACCAGACAAGTCTTTGTGGAATATGTCCCAGGGTGTGTCTGTGAAAATACAAACACCAAAGCAAACAGACCATGTCTAACCTGTTATGTAACGCTTGACTGGCATTGAGGCAGTACAGGAACATTGGAAAGAGTAGAAATAGAGGGGTAATAGAATAGTGGAAGTAGAAATAGTGTTGTTTTCTTCGCTTCCATGTCATGTTATTATGCTTTAGCCAGTGGTAGAAAAAGTACTCAATTGTCATACTTGATTATTAAAAGCAAAGATACACTACATGACCAAAAGTATGTGGACATCTGCACGTCAAACATCTCAATCCAAAATCATGGGCATTAATAGGGAGTTGGTCTCCCCTTTGCTGCTATAACAGTCTCCACTCTTGTTGGAGAAAGTCTTCCACAAGATGTTGATGCGGGGACTTACTTCCATTCAGCCACAAGCGTTAGTGAGGTCGGGCACTGATGTTGGGCAATTAGGCCTGGCAGTCGCAGTCGTTGTTCCAATTCATCCCAAAGGTAGTCGATGGGGTTGAGGTCAGGGCTCTGTGCAGACCAGTCAAATTTTTCGACACCGATCTTGACAAACCATTTCTGTATGGACCTCTCTTTGTGCACGGGGACATTGTCATGCTGAAACAGGAAAGGGCCTTACCCAAACTGTTACTGCAAAATTGGAAGCACAGAATTGTCTAGAATGTCATTGTATGCTGTAGTGTTAAGATCTTCCTTCACTGGAACTAAGGGGCCTAGCTTGAACCATGAAAAACAGCCCTGGGCCCTTAAACTTTACAGTTGGCACTATGCATTGAGGCAGGTAGCCTTCTCCTGGCATCTGCCAAACCCAGATTTGTCCGTCGGACTGCCAGATGGTGAAGTGTGATTCATCACTCCAGAAAATGTGTTTCCACTGCTCCAGAGTCCAATGGTGGCGAGCTTTACACCACTCCAGCCGATGCTTGGCATTGCGCATGGTGATCTTAGGCTTGTGTGCGGCTGCTTAGCCATGGAAACCCATTTTATGAAGCTCCCGAAGAACAGCTATTTTGCTGATGCTGCTTCCAGAGGCAGTTTGGAACTCGGTAGTGAGTGTTGCAACCGAGGATAGACCGTTTTTACGACGCGCTTCATCACTCGGCGGTCCCGTTCTGTGAGCTTGTGTGGCCCTACCACTTAGTGGCTGACCCATTGTTTCTCCTAGACGTTTCCACTTCACAATAACAGCACTTACAGTTGACTGGGGCAGCTTTAGTAGGACAGACATTTGAAAAACTGAATTGTTGGTGGTGCCACATTGAAAGTCACTGAGCTCTTTAGTAAGGCCATTCTACTGCCAATGTTTGTCTATGGAGATTGCATAGCGGTGTTCTCAATTTTATCCACCTTTCAGCAACGGGTGTGGCTGAAATAGCCGAACCTACTAATTTGAAGGGGTGTCCATACTTTCCTATATATAGTGTACCTTAATAGAAAATGACTCAAGTAAAAATCACCCAGTAAAATACTACTTGAGTAAAAGTACATTGTTTATATTTAGCAGACACTCTTATCCATAGCGTCACAGGAGAAATTAGGGTTAAGTGCTTTGCTCAAGGGCACATCAACAGATTTTTCACATACTCGGCTCGGAAATTTGAATCAGCAACCTTTTAAATTACTGGCCTATCGCTCTTAACCACTATGCTAGCCGCCTTAAGTATCTCATTTAAAATGTACTTAAGTGAAGTGGTGGGAAATGTACCCACTTGTCATACTTGACTAAAAGTAAATTCTATACATCAATTTCCTTATATTAAGCTCAGAGATAATTTACAAACGCAGTATTTGTGTTTAGTAAATTTGCTAGATCAGAGGCTGTATGGATGACAACGTGTTATATTGATAGGTGAGTGTATTGGACCATATTGCTGTCCTGCCTGACTGAACATTCAAAATGTAATGAATACTTTTGGGTGTCAAGGAAAAAGTAAAAAGTACATATTTTCTTTAGGAATTTGTTGGAGTAAAAGTCAAAGTAAAAGTCCAAAATAAAAATGGTAAAGTATAGATACCCCTAAAAATACTTCAGTAGTTCTTCAACTTACTTTACACAACTGGCTTTGTGTTAAAGTTTTTGTCGTTGCAAACAGTGTATATCATCGAAAGTCGAAACTAGAACATTATGTGTGCAAAGTGGTGCTTTGACATAAAGGAGCCAAATAGCTCAATTGAATCCAACATGGAGATAAACACTACATTATTCTAAGTCAATAAATTTTGTGTTTTTTTCAGGTACTTGGAAAAGCAATGTATAATTGATGTCGAAGGTGTCCCAATGTTCACTGCACATATTTTTCAAGAAATGGTGACAGTTTGTATTGTCTAAAGTTTTGGAATGCTCTATAGGGTGTCAATAGTACTACAATCCAATTGTTATTTGCCTTGTATTACAGGGTTGTATGCTCACAAAGGAAATATTTTTGGGGGGTCAAAAACTTGTGCAGTTGAAAACTTTTTCTTTGTGAGTTAGTTGTCACAGGATCTGACTTTACACCCCAAATGGAGTTCCAATTAACACTTCAAATATAAGGTCAAGGATCGTCCCTATAATCTATAGCATTAATATCGTCACCCTAGAACATTTTGTGGCAGGCTCCTTGGTCTCTGTGCTCCGAGAACCTGTATGCAATGTAATCACATTGATGCCTCTCGTTCCGGAAATGATTCATTCCCCCTTGCGCCTCCTCAATAATCCTTTTTACAGATCATTAAAGTGCCCTTGCCGAAACCTCAGTCTGGGACACATCATCTCCAGCCTTCTCCCAACATCAGAAAGCAATCCTTCACATGCCAAGACAAACAACACCCAACAAATCGTGTCTCAATGCGCAGTAAAATGATTCACTCACAATCAATGCTATTTTCTTTGGATGCTACACATTTGTTTTTGTCACCAGGCATGTTCGCAGGTAATTTGTCAAATACCTTCTTTATGCATACTTTGGGCTGGGTTATTAGATTGGTTTTCTCTCTATGAAAATCGGAATGGAGCAGTATAGGGCTATCGACAAAGGATTGGAGCATGATGGAAAATCACCCATTAGTATTCGGTTGAAAACCTATTGAAGCCTACCCTATTTAGAGTTGTCATGTGAAGAGCACAACCTGCCTACCCCACCTTCTCGACAAGTCAGTCCTAGCTCCATTGTACACCCGTTGCTCGTGAATTATTCCAGAGACCACCGTCTCGTGGCTTGACAGGCAGCAGGCATTGTTCTTGGTGGTGGATGGTCCGCCCACTGAGCCATGTGAAGCCATTACTGGGACCCCCCCTCCCCTTGTCCCATCAGGCCCAGCTTTGCTGCTCTCTCCGCCTCTCCATGCTTCTCTTCGGCTCAGCTCACTGTAACCTATCACGCTCCATCAACACAAAAGCCAGGGTAATTGGCGGGATCCATTAAAGGTCTGCTTACCGTCACACTTGCACACTCCATCTCTGGCCCTTTTTTTACACTGTGTGGTTGCCAACATGATGAAGGGCCTCACCTGCACTCCAGCAATCCCACCACCGCTCTGGCTACTGATAATGGATGGCCTACGTATGAAGTTCCATTTCATAAAGAGGGATTTATTTCAAAGATGAAACTCTAAATTGCTTCAGTTGCCACAATGAGGGGCATGGGGGTTGGAGGGTTTGGGGGGTTTAGGACGTTTGAGTGACAGGTATTAATTTGGGTGTTATGCACGTGGAGCTGCAGGCTATTGTTTGATGTCAATCTAATTCAGTCAAATCGTCTGTCAACTTGTCACACAAGCATATTGCGGTTGCTTTCGGCTAAACTTTTAAGTAGCTTTCCACTGCACAGACAATCAAGTATGTGGCAGGTGTATAGAACAGTTTAAAGTACAATGTGGTAAGACTATAATTAAAACGTTATGCACATACTAGTTTGAGGTTCAGGTTAGCTAACCTGATATCTAATAGTTATGTTTAGTGTGGTGAGAATTGGGTGTAATCATTGTTTTTTTCATGAGTTACATTTTTGTTTTTCGCATTTATGTGTAAGGGTGGGTTTCCCTCTCTCTGGGGAAAATGTGATCTGCAATCTCTCCCCCCCTCTCCCTGGCTATCTTTTTCATGACCTTGCAGTAATATCACAGAGATCAGTCTCCCGTCTCTCTCCTCTTCCTGACCAACCTCTGCCACCCTGCCAACCTGACCTGTCAAGAGCTGCTAAGCAGAGGGAATAACCAATAGTTGGGAGTGGCCTAAGTCTCCCCCTTTATAAATTATTAAATGTGTGTTCATGAGTGTGTGTTCATGTGTTTGTGTATTCGTTTGTGCGTGTGTAGGTGTCAGTATGGATGACTTGTCTGTGTGTGGGAGGTTCATTTACATTTACTCCAGCCTTACCTTTCCAAAGGCATAGTATTGAAGAATAACTCAAAAGAGCAACACAAAACAACAGAAGATATTACATTTTTCTAAAAATAAACTTTGTAAATGCAAAATCTTTTCCACGCATTACGATTGTCTGAGAAATGAGCAAATTTCTTTTCCGTAAAAACTTCGACGTCCCGTCAACAGGACAGTTGTAAATCATGCAGCACATTATGTCAGGATCGCAGATTTTAGATAAACAACAAATGTCGGTACATGTAAGTGTCTTATATTGGCTGAAAGCTTAAATTCTTGTTAATATAACTGCCCTGTCCAATTTACAGTAGGTATTACTGCAAAAAAATGCCATGCTATTGTTTGAGGAGAGTTCCTAACAACAAAACAGTTTTTTCACCGCGATAGGTTTGATAAATTCACCTCTGAAGGTGAAATGTGTACTTACATTCTGAAATGTTGCTCTGATTTATCATCCAAAGGGTCCCAGAGATAACATGAAGTGTTGTTTTCTTAGATAAAATACTTTTTCATATCCTAAAAGCATGCATGATCGATTTTGTATTTCCACTCGTTCAATTTGCAAAGAAAGGAATCTGTGAAAATCTCACCCTAAATGTTGTTTCAAACGAGTCAAATCACATTTGTATCTATTCCTCAGAGATCCTAGAAGGTAACAAGACTTCACTATTTTGTTAGGGGTGTAGTATATCCTATAGTACACCGTATTTGGTCAGAGAGCAACGCCTTCATGGCACGCCGATGATGCGGGCGGCCATCACTTGAACGACTGTCACTTTGTCAAATAAGCACCAATCGGGGTCAAACAAAGCTAGCTAGATAGCCAATGAGCTGGGCTTGCATATGTCGTAAAATGTAGCTTCTAACCTTGTACGACAGCATGTCTTTTCATTTTGGACAAATATTATAAGGATATTCAGAGTTATGATGTTATGAAAACTGGTTGTTTTGAAAATGTTGAACTTATAATATGGCTATTAATACTTGGAAAGCTAAATCAAAGTCCAAGTATACAGATTTGACGATATTCTTGCAGAAAAACGGAATATGAATGCGAATGTCTCCTTCACGTTTTGTCCAAATGTACCTGGGGACTTCACACTAAAGTCATACTTGAAGTTATCCATCTGAAACTTTGTACATAGACTGCTGCCATCTTGTGGACACTTTTGGAATTACAACCAGAGTGATGCTATAACAGTGACCTTTCTCTGGCATTTCAGAAATGGTTGTAAAAAACACGGGTGGGTTTTTTTTTTTTTCTACCAAAATAACTGTGTTATATTCTCCTACATTCCATTCACATTTCCACAAACTTTAAAGTGTTTCCTTTCAAACGGTACTAAGAATATGCATATCCTTGCTTCAGGGCCTTAGCTACAGGCAGTTAGATTTTGGCATGTCATTTAGGCGAAAATTGAATATCCCCTAAGAATAAGCTTAAATACATATTTGTTTTTAAATTGTCACATCAGATGTAAACCATTATCATGAAATATAGAACACACTGAGCATTTTGTGTTCTTTTTAATCTAAAATGGATTATTAATCTACAGGGAATGGTAACAAAGGTTACTGACTAAAAGTGCTGGATTATGCATGAATTGTCATAATGTGTCCCTGCATTTTTGGAATATTCACAGATTTACAGAATTTATTTGTAAAAAAAAAGGACACCAGTGTTGCATTCAATTTACAGAATTAACCTGCACCAAGGTAAATTCCGAATTTCATGTTAGGCTCTGCCATACTTTTCATTACAGAAGCCCCCCAAAGGTGATATAATTAAGGAAAGTGGAGGCCTGTTCAACCATTAATCCCTCTGTAAATCTTATCCAATTCCAAGGGATGATTAAAATGCCTAGGCAATCCTTTCTAAATATATTGACTTGTGGCAAAATATACTATTTAAAGGTCTGATTGTAAATTCATACAATCACCTTATAAGTGAATAATACTCCCAAGAGTAACAAGTAGCTGGAGTGGAGAGAAGATTTAGAACATAGGAATTCAGCTTCTGAATTTCAGGCTATTTTTTACATTACTGCTTAAATCTTCAGATCTATCATCAAGCCAGTTACCATAGTATCAGACTTCTGTTTGGAATGTAGGGTCTCTATAATTTAAACCATTACATTGATCAGGAAAGATACATGCCTCATTTTCAGCTTTGGCATACCAAACTAATGAATTTAAATTAGATCAATATGGCATGAACAAACAGTTTAACAAATGGAGCATTCATCTCATTACTTCTCAGTCGAAGGGCTCGGGCAGTACGAAGGCAGTTTACGAAATGCATTTAGATGTTAAAAGAAAAAGGGGTGTGATAAAAAAGACGACAGAGTAATGTGTTGGAGGGGCTTTCGACAGGCTAAAGAAAAACAATATCCTATTACTTATTACTGACAGAGAGTGGGGTGGAGAACACTTAAATCAATGTAGCTTGCGTAATAAAAGCCTGAATTTACTGCATATTCGGAGCCACCTGTGTCTTAACAGCCACATTAGAACACAGTGGCTTAAAGGTACTCAAGATATTTGTCTTCTAAGCAGCTACATTTCTTATTTCAGGTCAAGTCTAGGGATAGAGCCAGTGGTAAATAGGTTCTCAGTGATGGTATCATTTCAATTCGGTGCACCTGTATCAAAATAAGTGTCAAGGGAAAGCAGCTGTTTTATGGGCTCTGACCAACTTTGCTATTTTGTGTTGTTTTGCGCTGATCTAAACTTTTTTGTACACAATGTTTCCACCATGACCCAAAAGAGCTTCTGGACATTGTTAGGATGAAGATTTCTACTTCAACGTGTCAGAGACGCAGGACATGCCTCTCACCCCTGGAACAGGCCAAAAAATAAAAAGGCAGCGTAAGAGAGGGCGAAGTGTGGGGACCCTGACAAAACTAGGTCGGGGAGTACATAAACCACCTCTACCCTCCATCTCAATGGAGAACAAACTGGACGAGCTACGTTTGAGACTATCCAATCAACAGGACCTGACGAACTGTAATATACTATGTTTCTCGGAGTTGTGGTTGAACAAGGACATGGGTAATACTATACATACATCTAGCAGATTTTTCTATGCACCGGCAGACAGAATGGCAGCGTCAGGTAAGCTCAGCAGGGGTGTATATCTTTGTTAATAACCTGTTAGGGCTAGGGGGCAGTATTTACACGGCCGGATAAAAAACGTACCCGATTTAACCTGGTTACTACTCCTGCCCAGTAACTAGAATATGCATATAATTATTGGCTTTGGATAGAAAACACCCTAAAGTTTCTAAAACTGTTTGAATGGTGTCTGTGAGTATAACAGAACTCATATGGCAGGCCAAAGCCTGAGAAGATTCCATACAGGAAGTGACCTGTCTGACAAGTTCTTGTTCATCTTGGCTCTTTTTATTGAAGACTGAGGATCTTTGCTGTAACGTGACACTTCCTACGGCTCCCAGAGGCTCTCAGAACCCAGGAAAAAGCTGAATGATATCGAGGCAGCCCCAGGCTGAAACACATTAGCGCGTTTGGAAAGTGGCCGATCAGAGGGCCATTAGACTAAGGTTCGTGCACGAGGGGATCCCATGCTTTTACTTTTTCTCTCGTTGAATGTAAACAGGCTTCGCCGGTCGGAATTTTTTCACTTTTTTACAAGAAAAATGGCATAAAAATTGATTTTAAACAGCGGTTGACATGCTTCGAAGTACGGTAATGGAATATTTTGACATTTTTTGTCATGAAATGCGCCGTGCTCGTAACCCTTATTTACCCTTTCGGATAGTGTCTTGAACGCACGAACAAAACGCCGCTGTTTGGATATAACTATGGATTATTTGGGACCAAACCAACATTTGTTATTGAAGTAGAAGTCCTGGGAGTGCATTCTGACGAAGAACACCAAAGGTAATCAAACTTTTGTAATAGTAAATCGGAGTTTGGTGAAGGCTAAACTTGCTGGGTGTCTAAATAGCTAGCCCTGTGATGCTGGGCTATCTACTTAGAATATTGCAAAATGTGCTTTCACCAAAAACCTATTTTAAAATCGGACATAGAGTGCATAGAGGAGTTCTGTATCTATAATTCTTAAAATAATTGTTTTGCTTTTTGTGAACGTTTATCGTGAGTAATTTAGTAAATTGTTAGTAAATTCACCGGAAGTTTGCGGGGGGTATGCTAGTTCTGTACGTCACATGCTAATGTAAAAAGCTGGTTTTTGATATAAATATGAACTTGATTGAACAAAACATGCATGTATTGTAAAACTTGGACTTACCCTAGGGTAGGGGGCGCCACAGCTCATTTTGAAAAAAATTTGTGCCCATTTTAAACGGCCTACTAATCAAACTCAGAAGCTAGGATATGCATATAATTAATACCTGTGGATAGAAAACACCCTAAAGTTTCTAAAACTGTTTGAATGGTGTCTCTGAGTATAACAGAACTCATATGGCAGTCAAAACCCCGAGAACGATCGAAACAGGATGTGGAATTCTGAATTGCGGACTCAACTTCATCACTTTGCCTATAAATCACACCGTGAGCAATGGTTCATTGAGCACTTTCCATTGCTTCAACTAGATGTCCCCAGTCTTTACAAAGTGGTTTGAGCCTTCTACTGTGGAAACTGACAGATTGACACGCTGTTGAAATTGGTCACAGGAGGAGGGCCATCACCATTATGACGCCGGCGGCCCTGTCTACCCCCTCCTTTCGAAACGTTTTGAAACACAATACAATCGTCCCCCTCGAATCTTATTGGCTCTCTTGTTGAAACAGGCCCTGAAGATTTATGTTATACAACGTTTGACATGTTTGAACGAACCTAAATGGGGGAAACATTTTTTTTACGAAATTGCTGTCCCGCGGCCGACGGAGCATTTGGATACAGCCTTCAGACGCGCTAACAACAGCAAGCTAATGGAACATAAAGCATGGACTTTTTCGAATGAAAATACATTTGTTGTGGACCTGGGATTCCTGGAAGTGCTTTCTGATGAAGACAACTAAAGGTAAGGGATTATTGACAATAGTATACAAGATTAGATGTGATATGCGATTGTTCCAAGATGGCGCCGAGCTGTATTTACTAGCTAATTTTCTGAGTATCGCATCCCCTTTTATCGCAAAGTGTGATTACCCAGTAAAGTTATTTTTTCAATCTGGTATTACCGGTGCTTTCAAGAGATATTCATCTATAAATCTTAGAATGACAATATTACATTTTAAAAATGTTTTCGAATAGTAATTGAGTAAATTGTAGCACTGTTTCCCGGGATGCATTTGAGGGAAAATAGTTAGTCAACGTCAGGCGCCGATGTAAAATGCAGTTTTTATATATAAATATGAACTTTATCGAACAAAAGAATGCATGCATTGTGTAACATGATGTCCTAGGTGTGTCATCTGATGAAGTTTGTAAAAGGTTAGTGCTGCATTTAGCTGTTTTTTGGTTATTTGTGATGCATGTGGTTGGTCGGAAAATGGCTATGTTGCTACATTTACCATGTACTCCTCTAACATAATCTAATGTTTTGCTTTTCCTGTAAAGCCTTTTTGAAATCGGACGACGTGGGTCGATTCAGGAGAGGTGTATCTATAAAACGATATGAGACAGTCCTATATTTGAAAAAAAATATATTACATTTCGTTATGCTAATGTCGATAGGAGTTTTTCGCTGGATGTTCGTCCCGCTTACGGGACGAGACCGTCAAGAGGATAACATAATGTCCTAGGTGTGTCATCTGATGAAGATCATCAAAGGATAGTGCTGCATTTAGCTGTCTTCTGGGGTTTTGTGACATTATATGCTTGCTTGAAAAATGGGTGTCTGATTATTTCTGGCTGGGTACTCTGCTGACATAATCTAATGTAAAGCCTTTTTGAAATCGGACAGTGTGGTTAGATTAATGAGAGTCTTGTCTTTAAAATGCTGTAAAATAGTCATATGTTTGAGAAATTGAAGTAATAGCATTTCTAAGGTATTTGAATAACGCGCCACAGGATTCCACTGGCTGTTACGTAGGTGGGACGATTTCGTCCCGCATACCCTAGAGACGTTAACAACAGCTGGTGTTAGAAAATTAAGGAAGTCTTGAGGTTCTGCTCGCCTGAGCTAGAATACCTCATGATAAGCTGTAGACCATACTATTTACCAAGATATTTTTCATTTATATTTTTTGTAGCTGTCTATTTATCACCACAAACTGATGCTGACATGAAGACCTCATTCAATGTGCTGAACAGGGTCATAAGCAAACAAGAACATGCTCATCCAGAAACAGCGCTCCTAGTGGCCGGTGATTCCAATGTAAATTTATACACGTTAACATCAGCGCAGGCTCTGAGTACTTGTCCTGGTAATCCGTCTGAACGTTAATGTGTATAAATTTAAATTTAAATCACCGGCCACTAGGAGCGCTGTTTCTGGATGAGCATTTTCTTGTTTGCTTATGACCCTGTTCAGCTCGTTGAGTGAGGTCTGCCAATGCATAGAAAAATCTGCTAGATATACATATATTATCCATGTCTTTGTTCAGCCACAACTCCGAGAAACATAGTGTTTTACAGTTCTTCAGGTCCTGTTGATTGGATAGTCTCGAACGTAGCTCGTCCAGCTGGCAAGTGTCTTCACTTACATTTTCAACCTCTCCCTGACCCAGTCTGTCATACCTACATGTTTTAAGCAGACCATCATAGTCCCTGTGCCCAAGAATGGCAAGGTAACCTGTTTAAATGACTATCGCCCCGTGGCACTCACATATGTTACAATGAAATGCTTCAAAAGGCTGGTCATGGCTCACAGCAACAACATCATCCCAAACACCCTGGACCCACTCCGATTCGCCTACCGTCCCAACAGATCCACAGATGACACTCTATTGCACTCCACACTGACCTTTCCGACTTTGACAAGAGGAACACCTATGTGAGAATACTGTTCAATGACTACAGCTCAGCGTTCAACACCATAGTGTTCTCCAAACTCATCACTAAGCTAAGGACCCTGGGACTGAAAACCTCCCTCTGCAACTAGATACTGGACTTCCTGATGGGCCCCCCCAGGTGGTGAGTAAGTGCTTAGTCCCCTCCTGTACTCTCTCTTCCCCCACGACTGTGTGGCCACGCACAACGGTGGTAGGTCTGTTCACCGATGATGAGACAGCCTATTGGGAGTAGGTCAGAGACCTAGCAGTGTGTTGCCAGGGCAACAACCTCTCCCTCAACATCAGCAAGACAAAGGAGCTGATCGTGGACTACAGGAAACAGAGGGCAGAGCACACCCCCCATTCATATCGATGGGGCTGTAGTGAGAGCTTCAAGTTCCTTTGTGTCCACATCACAAAAGATCTATTATGGTCCAGACGCACCAACACAGTCATGAAGAGGGCATGACATCCCCAAAAGATTTGGCATGGGCCAAACTCAGATTCAACCACAAAGACCAGGGAGGTTTTCCAAAACCTTGCAAAAATGGGCACCTATGGTAGATGGGTAAACACAAATATTCAAAACATGCATCCTGTTCACAATAAAGCATTAAAGTAAAACTGCCAAAAATGTGGCAAAGAAATTAACTTTAGGTCCTGAATACATTTGGGGAAAATGTTTGGGGCAAATTCAACACAACACATCACTGACTACCACTTTTCATATTTTCAAGCATGGTGGTGACTGAATCATGTTATGGGTATGCTCGTCATCGGCAAGGACTAGGGAGTTTTTTAGGATGAACAAAAAACTGAATACAGCTAAGCACAGGCAAAATTCTACAGGAAAATCTGGTTCAGTCTGCTTTCCAACCGACACTGGGAGAAAATAACCTAAAACACAAGGCCAAATATACACAGGAGTTGCTTACTAAGATTACATTGAATGTTCCTGAGTGGCCTAAGTTACAGTTTTGACATAAATCATCTGGAAAATCGATGGCAAGACTTGAAAATGGCTGTCTAGCAATGACCAACACAACAAAGAGCTTAAAGAATTTTAAAAAGAATACTGTGCAAACATTGTACAATCCGGGAGTGCAAAGCTCTTAGAACTATCCGAGAAAGACTCACAGCTGTAATCGCTGTCAAACATGATTCTAACATGTATTGACCCAGGGGGTTAAATACTTACGTATGTAATGAAGATATGTTAGTGATATACACTGCTCAAAAAAAAAAAAAATAACACATCCTAGATCTGAATGAATTAAATAATCTTATTAAATACTTTTTTTCTTTACATAGTTGAATGTGCTGACAACAAAATCACACAAAAATAATCAATGGAAATCCAATTTATCAACCCATGGAGGTCTGGATTTGGAGTCACACTCAAAATTAAAGTGGAAAACCACACTACAGGCTGATCCAACTTTGATGTAATGTCCTTAAAACAAGTCAAAATGAGGCTCAGTAGTGTGTGTGGCCTCCACGTGCCGGTATGACCTCCCTACAACGCCTGGGCATGCTCCTGATGAGGTGGCGGATGGTCTCCTGAGGGATCTCCTCCCAGACCTGGACTAAAGCATCCGCCAACTCCTGGACAGTCTGTGGTGCAAAGTGGCGTTGGTGGATGGAGCGAGACATGATGTCCCAGATGTGTTCAATTGGATTCAGGTCTGGGGAACGGGCGAGCCAGTCCATAGCATCAATGCCTTCCTCTTGCAGGAACTGCTGACACACTCCAGCCACATGAGGTCTACCATTGTCTTGCATTAGGAGGAACCCAGGGCCAACCGCACAAGCATATGGTCTCACAAGGGGTCTGAGGATCTCATCTCGGTACCTAATGGCAGTCAGGCTACCTCTGGCGAGCACATGGAGGGCTGTGGGGCCCCCCAAAGAAATGCCACCCCACACCATGACTGACCCACCGCCAAACCGGTCATGCTGGAGGATGTTGCAGGTGTGAACCTGCTTTCATCTGTGAAGAGCACAGGGTGCCAGTGGCGAATTTGCCAATCTTGGTGTTCTCTGGCAAATGCCAAACGTCCTGCACGGTGTTGGGCTGTAAGCACAACCCCCACCTGTGGATGTCGGGCCCTCATACCACCCTCATGAAGTCTGTTTCTGACCGTTTGAGCAGACACATGCACATTTGTGGCCTGCTGGAGGTCATTTTGCAGGGCTCTGGCAGTGCTCCTCCTGCTCCTCCTTGCACAAAGGCGGAGGTAGCGGTCCTGCTGCTGGGTTGTTGCCCTCCTACGGCCTCCTCCACGTCTCCTGATGTACTGGCCTGTCTCCTGGTAGCGCCTCCATGCTCTGGACACTACGCTGACAGACACAGCAAACCTTCTTGCCACAGCTCGCATTGATGTGCCATCCTGGATGAGCTGCACTACCTGAGCCACTTGTGTGGGTTGTAGACTCCGTCTCATTCTACCACTAGAGTGAAAGCACCGCCAGCATTCAAAAGTGACCAAAACATCAGCCAGGAAGCATAGGAACTGAGAAGTGGTCTGTGGTCACCACCTGCAGAACCACTCCTTTATTGGGGGTGTCTTGCTAATTGCCTATAATTTCCACCTGTTGTCTATTCCATTTGCACAACAGCATGTGACATTTATTGTCAATCAGTGTTGCTTCCTAAGTGGACAGTTTGATTTCACAGAAGTGTGATTGACTTGGAGTTACATTGTGTTGTTTAAGTGTTCCCTTTATAATTTTGAGCAGTATATATATATATATATATATATATATATACACACAGTATCTCACAAAAGTGATTACACCCTTCACATTTTTGTAAATCTTTGAGCATATCTTTTCATGTGACAACACTGAAGAAATGACACTTTGCTACAATGTAAAGTAGTGAGTGTACAGCTTGTATAACAGTGTAAATTTGCTGTCCCCTCAAAATAACAACACACAGCCATTAATGTCTAAACCGCTGGCAACAAAAGTGAGAACACCCCTAAGTGAAAATATCCAAATTGGGTATATCCAAATTGACATGCTTGGCCAGTCCATCACCTTTACCCGCAGCTTCTTTAGCAAGGCAGTGGTTGTCTTGGAGGTGTGTTTAGGGTCATTATCATGTTGGAATACTGCCCTACGGCCCAGTCTCCGAAGGGAGGGGATCATGCTCTGCTTCAGTATGTCACAGTACATGTTGGCATTCATGGTTCCCTCAATGAACTGTAGCTCCCCAGTGCCGGCAGCACTCATGCAGCACCAGACCATGACACTCCCACCACCATGCTTGACTGTAGGCAAAAACACACTTGTCTTTGTACTCCTCACCTGGTTGCCGCCACACACGCTTGACACCATCTGAACCAAATAAGTTTATCTTGGTCTCATCAGACCACAGGACATGGTTCCAGTTATCCATGTCCTTAGTCTGCTTGTCTTCAGCAAACTGTTTGCTGACTTTCTTGTGCATCATCTTTAGAAGAGGGTTCCTTCTGGGACGACAGCCATGCAGACCAATTTGATGCAGTGTGCGGCGTATGGTCTGAGCACTGACAGGCTGACCCCCCATCCCTTCAACCTCTGCAGCAATGCTGGCAGCACTCATACATCTATTTCCCAAAGACAATCTCTGGATATGACGTTGAGCAAGTGCACTCAACTTCTTTGAGTGGAACCTGTCCTGTTAAACCGCTGTATGGTCTTGGCCACCGTGCTGCACCTCGGGTTTCAGGGTCTTGGCAATCTTCTTATAGCCCAGGCCATCTTTATGTAGAGTAACAATTCTTTTTTTCAGATCCTCAGAGAGTTCTTTACCATGAGGTGCCATGTTGAACTTCCAGTGACCAGTCAGTATGAGGGAGTATGATAGCGATGACACCAAATTTAACACACCTGCTCCCCATTCACACCTGAGACCTTGTAACACTAACGAGTCACATGACACCGGGGTGGGAAAATGGCTAATTGGGCCCAATTTGGATATTTTCACTTAGGGGTGTACTCACTTTTGTTGCCAGTTGTTTAGACATTAATGGCTGGTTGTTGAGTTATTTTGAGGGGACAGCAAATTTACAGTGTTATACAAGCTGTACACTCACCACTTTACATTGTAGCAAAGTGTCATTTCTTCAGTGTTGTCACATGAAAAGACATGCTCAAATATTTACAAAAATGTGAGGGGTGTACTCACCTTTGTGAGACACTGTATATATATATATATTTTTTGCAAATGTTCAAATGTTTCTTCCACTTTCACATTAGAGTATTTTGTGTAGATCGTTGACGAATCAGGGGTGTGAATACTTTCTGAAAACACTGTAAATGTACATGTCTACCTCAATTACCTCGTGCCCCTGCACATTGACTCGGTTCTGGTACCCTGTGTATATAGCCAAGTTATTTTTACTCATTGTGTATTTATTATTACTTTTATTATTATGTGTTTTATCTTTCTATTATATTTACAGTATCAGTCAAAAATGTGGACACACCTACTCATTTTCTTTATTTTTACTGTTTTCTACATTGTAGAATAATAGTGAAGACATCAACTATTCAATTTCACATATCAACATATACTGTATATTTGAGATTCTTCAACATAACCACCCTTTGCCTTGATGACAGCTCTGCACACTCTTGGCATTCTCTCAACCAGCTTCAACTGGAAAGCGTTTCTAACAGTCTTGAAGGAACTCCCACATATATGCTTAGCACTTGTTGGCTGCTTTTCCTTCACTCTGCAGTCCAACTCATCCCAAACCATCTCAATTGGAGGCCAGGTCATCTCTGCAGAATGCTGTGGTAGCCATGCTGGTGAAGTGTGCCTTGGATTTTAAATAAATCACAGACAGTGTCACCAGCAAAGCACCCCACACCATCAGACCTCCTCCTCCATGCTTCACGGTGGGAACAACACAGGCTGGAGATCATCCGTTCACCTACTCTGCGTCTCACAAAGACACGGCAGTTGGAACCAAAAATCTCAAATGTGGACTCATCGAACCAAAGGACATTGCTCATGTATCTTGGCCCAAACAAGTCTCTTTCTTATTGGTATCCTTTAGTAGTGTTTTTTTTCAGCAATTCGACCATGACGGCCTGATTCACGCTCCTATGAACAGTTGATGTTGAGATGTGTCTGTTTCTTGGACTCTGTGAAGCATTTATTTGGGCTGCAATTTATGAGGTGCAGTTAACCCTAATGAACATATCCTCTGCAGCAGGAGTAACTCTGGGTCTTCCCTTCCTGTGGCGGTCCTCATGAGAGCAACTTTCAACATAGTGCTTGATGGTTTTTGCGACTGCACTTGAAGAAACGTTCAGTTCTTGAAATTTTCCGGATTGACTGACCTTCATGTCTTCAAGTAATGATAGACTGTCATATCGCAGTGCCTATTTCAGCTTTCTTGCCATAATGTGGACTTGGTCTTTTACCAAATAGGGTTATCTTCCGTTAATCAACGTTACCTTGTCACAACACAACTGGTTGGCTCAAACGCATTAAAAAGGAAAGACATTCCACAAAGGAACTTTTAACAAGGCACACCTGTTAATTGAAATGCATTCCAGATGACTACCTCATGAAGCTGGTTGAGAGAATGCCAAGAGTGTGCAAAGCTGTCATCAAGGCAAATGGTGGCTACTTTGAGGAATCTCAAATAAAAAATATATTTTGATTTGTTTAACGCTTTTTTGGTTACTACATGATTCCATATGTGTTATTTCATAGTTTTGATGTCTTCACTATTATTCTGCAATGTAGAAAATAGTAAAAATAAAGAAAAACCTTTGAATGAGTATGTATGTCCAAACTTTTGACTGCTACTGTATATATATTTTCTCTCTGCATTGTTAGGATTGGCCCATTAGTAAACATTTCACTGCTAGTCTACACCTGTTGTTTACGAAGCATGTGACAAATAACAATTGATTGTATTTGAGATCAGCAGCCAAGTTAAAGCCACTACTTTCCCAATGCAGGGTCTTGACTCCTGTGTTAAAATTGCCTAAATGCCATTTCGAAAGGTTTGGTGCTGTGGTGACCTTCACACTGCCACAACGGCCTGACCACACCATAGAGATAACACTAAAAACCTTACAGGGGGGGATTTATTGGTCTCTAAGTGCAGTGCAGTTTCTCATGTAATATACAATCTCAAAAAAATATCATCAGACATTGTTTGAATAGAAAAGCTTTGAGAACTCTACTTGACCCATGTAGCGTATTGAGGGCTCCCTGAACCAACAAATTGGTCACTTTTTGAACACCAATTATACCTGCCGTCATTCTATTTTCATTTGTTTTCATACAAATTGCATGTCAGCTGATTTAATCTAATATTTTATGGTACCTAATTATCCCATTATGACATACCTTCCCCACACAATGTAGGCTCATTTGTGTTGTTTCAAACTGAATCGCATTAGTTTCATTAGTGGCATTATGGAATATACTTGGTTCTTGGACTCCTCAGTATGCTGGTTCTCATTCCAGCCAATAATAAAGGTGTTAAATTAACTGAACACTGAACTTCGTAGGTGTGACTCTCAGTAAATTAGTGTCAATGGGAGGTCTCTATACTACCTGTGCTAGATTAGGGGGGTCCTTCGAAAATGAAATTAGATATCGGCCCTAGACCTGGACTTCTCTGCTGTATGGTGGTTGGGTTGTGTGGGCTACAGCACTGGGCTCAAACTAGCATACTTCAAACTCCAGAAAAACCCTGGACATCTGCACTAGCTAGCACACCTCCTGCTGAGTATCACTGTTTGACAGTGGCAGAATAGAGAGCTCACATTCATTTCCTGCTCTGACAGTGCACACTAGAGGGCCCACAAAGAAACAATAGTCTTCCTATAGCTAGCTAGCGCAGCAGCGCCCATGGACCAGCCTGCCAAGTTCCAAATGTCACTCAAGGTTAAAGGAATGCCACCTTACACAAGACACACATGCCACCGCTGCCTTCATCTGCCGTGTCGAGAAGATCCTCAGGTGCCATTTGTGCACGCTTGTTCCCTGTGTGTGCGGAGGCTTATCGCAAAGCCCTGCCCTCCAAATCCCCTCATCTTCAGCATGGAAATATGCCCCCATCCAAGGCAAAGCTGACCTTGGATTCTCGCTTTGCGCCGTGAAGTGAAGATTAGAGGAAATCTTCCTCAGACACACATTTAGCTCCAAGAGATGTGTGCCTATTTAGCCCTAGATTTGTTTTAACATAGCAGAAACAAGTAATTTAGACACGTGAGTGGAGAAGTGGAGGCTGCTCAGAAGAGTAAAACATTAAAAGTGAAACTTTTTCGATAAGTCTATACTAAATATATTCACGTCAGCAAATAACTGATTAAAACATACTGTTTTGCAAAGAAGGTTTACAGTAGCCTCAACAGCACCCTCTAGGGTAGCACCATGGTGTAACTGGATGACAGCTATTTTCCATCCTCCTCCGTGTACATTGACTTCAACACAAAACCTAGGAGGCTCATGGTTTCACCCCCTTCCATAAACGTACACAGTTATTATGAAGACTCCCGGAGGACATCCTCCAACCTATCAGAGCTCTTGCAGTATGAACTGACATGTTGTACATCCAATCAAAGGATCAGAGAATGAATCTAGTACTGAAATCATAAGCTAAATCTAGCTACAGTAGCAATGCAGTGCATAAAGTGGGGTGAGTAGGTGACAAAGAGAGAGAAAGACAATAGTCATTTTTGAAAAAAATTAAGGAGAAGCGGCAGAGCGAGAAAGAAGGATATTCTGTTTCACTTACTTAGCTAATGCAGCTAATTTAGCCTACTCAACTACTTGACTCAATCCGAGAATAATTATATGTATGTTAGCTAGCTAAGGCTATCCAACACCGCAACTCTTCCAAGTCAAGGTAAGCTTTCGGTTGAATTAATTTATTGCCACTGGGGCAATCTGGTGTAATTGCTAAACTGCTTGCTATACACTGTACTGTGTGATTGTGTGGTGTAATAACAAATTAGTTCAACTATGTTGACTATAACGTTAAAATGGTGACAATGATGTAGGCAGTGTAGCGGTTAGCATTAACGGTTATGGAGAGGTTTTTGTGCCTGGTAACAGACAGCTGTTGTGTTGTGCACCACAAGCGAAAGGAAAAGATGAGGAGGAGAGTGCGTAGATGCGAGAAGGAATTATACAATGAGCAAAGTGACAATGATGTATGTGGTGCTATGGAATTGAACTGTGTGTGCGGGTGATCAGGGGTGTATTCATTCCGATGATTCTGTTGCAAAGCGTTTCTTAAACAGAAGCAAACGAAACGGGGGGACCTACCTGAATTTGTCCAATAGAAACTTGTTTGAGTTGCAAAACAAAACCTTTTGCAACTGTTAGGACTAATGATTACACCCTAAATCAGCTAGATGAAGGTAAGAGTGTGCAAGGTGGTATTGAATGTGTCACTGACTGTCACCTTGATTAGTAAAGAATTCTCCACCTGTTGGTTGTAGCAACCTCATGATGGGTATAGGGCAAGTTGGAGTATCATGATGTAGCCTAAACCTTTTCACTGTTACACTGAGCTGGGTGAATGGAATATGAATGACAGTCATCCAATATGCTGTAATAGAAATAAGTCCACGCTCATGAAAAAAAACCATCCTTCCTAATCTTAAACAGCACCGACCGCCACTGGAGTGGAGATACATGTGTCCTCTAACACATGGCCATTGACACCAGCTTCATCATCTTTTACTTGTTGTGCTAAAAACAGGTCAAGAACAAGTTGGTAATGTAAAAGTTGGGGAAAGTTTTTGTTTTGGGAAAAAATACTTTCCAAAGTCAAACTAAACCCCCAGACCCTTTGATCCCAGCCACAGTTCACAATGCTATGATCAATTAAACAGAAACGTTATGCAGTCATTCAGAAATAGGATGGTTAACAGCCTGTGAGGTTAGAAATGAAAATCATACACCATGAACAGTAACATAATGTCACAGAGAATGTTCCCAAAACGAGTGGAGATATCATTGCTAGACCTGTAGGATCATTAACATTAAACGATCCGAGTCATACAAATATGAAAACAAATTTTGGAAAACAAGAGTGCTTCTTTTGATCGACACTTCTTTATTGAAATAGCACTCTTTTTTATCTTCCTAGCTCTCAAGCTTTTAACACTTTTTCAACATTAAATAATGGGTAACAATAACAGCCCTACAACCTCCAACTGGAGTGCAAAACACATACTGTAATTTGGCACTGTAGTACATTACAGTTTACCCATAGAGACGTGTTGAGAGTGCAGTGGATATACCACACGGGAAAGCAAAGGAGGGCTTTTTTCATAGTTACAATAGTGTGAATTGACAATGACATCACCATGGTAAGCAGTAGAGTGTACACAAAGAAAGTTATATTTTATATAACTTGTGTGTTCAATTATCTCAAATGCTATATACTTTGCTAACATTCAAAAGCATCCCACTGGGCACACAGAATAATTTCAATGTGGATAATTAGGCAATATCAATGAGATTACAACCAATATTCACCCACTCAAAAAGACAGCCAAAAGTTAGTTTAATTTTCAATGTGTTATCACTATGCTTTCAAAAATATAAAAAGTACAATCAAATTCTAATGGAAAAACAAAGTCTGATTTTGGGTTTTGGTCACCCAAATTTCTCTCACTGCGTTTTTAACCATTTAAAAGTACAAAAAGTCCAAATGGGAGTACAATGTCAGGTATCTTGTATTTATACAACAATTGAATGTGATATCACTGATTAATCTAATAGCACAACCAAATGACCTGGATTGCCGTTGAGAATACACTAAAAGTACATAGTGCAATTGAGCAATGCTGTTCAAGATTCTGAGCAGATTATTACAGAAATGGTGAAGATCTCCAAAGATCCAAAAACTTTTCTTGCTATCTTGAACATGCATGCTTTCTATGATTACATAAGAAGACATTTATTGTTACAGTAGGCTAACCTCAAAATGTTCCCATGGATGCGTTACTCATTTAAGTTTGAATAAATGCTGTTACATTAGTTTGTAAGATAGCCTTAACTTTAGGCTATTTACTGTATTAGAAAAATAATATTGAATTGTGTTTGGTTGACAACACAGGATAGTTTCATCTGAGCCACTGGCTTAATCCTATTTAACTTTTATTTTTGGTTTAGTTGGAGACGTGAATCCAACGTGTTAATGTCACTCTCCCGCTCTCCCTCTCTGGTCCTTGAGGTTGCCAGGCTGTCCTTCATTACGCACACATGTCACCATCATTACACGCAGCAGTGCTCATTGGACTCACCTGGACTCCTTCCCTTTGTTGATTGCCCCGTCTAACTGTCTGCTCCCCGTTTGTTCCCTGTGTCTGCATTAATGTCGTTATGTGTTCATGTTCAGACGCTGTCTTATACGAACATTCCATTCCTGCTAAACAATGGATATGTAGCATTTTGCAAAAAAGATGTACATTTTAACACATCTAAAATCTATTAATAAAAAAACCCTGAAAACAGTAATATTTTACACACACATGGAGGTACCCATTATAAATTATTTCTAGTGAAAAACACTAATGTGAAACATTTGTGGATACAGCGTTTTGGAAATAAACTCTTCATGTACAGTGCCGTGAAAAAGTATTTGCCACCTTTCAGATTTTCTCTATTTTTCAATATTTTTTACACTGAATCTTATCAGATCTTCAACCAAAACCTAAAATTAGACAAAAGGAACTTGAGTTCACAAATAACCAAAAAATATATATACTTACTTATTTAATTAACAAAGTTATGCAACATTGTTCCCTAAATATCAGTAACTGGTTCTGCCACCTTTAGCTGCAATGACTACAACCAAATACTTCCTGTAGTTGTTAATCAGTCTCTCACATCGCTGTGGGGCAGTTTTGGCCGACTCTTGCATGCAGAACTGCTTTAACTCAGCGACATTTGTGGGTTTTCAAGCATGAGCTGCTTATTTCAAGTCCTGTCACTACATCTCAATTGGGATTAGGTACTGACTTTGACTAGGCCAATTGCAAAAATTCTAATTTGTTGCTTTTTGACCATTTTCATGTAGACTTGATTGTGTGTTTTGGATCATTGTCTTACTGCATTAGCCAGCTGCGCTTCAGCTTCAGCTTCAGCTCACAGAGGAATGGCCTGACATTCTCCTGTAGAATTCTCGGTGCGCCTGGCACCTACTACCATACCCTGTTCAAATGCATTTCAATCTTTTGTCTTGCACTTTCTCACTGAAGTGCATTACCCCTCAGTAGGAGTCAATGTTCAGGCAGGAATCATTGGACTGTGGCTTCACATTATATTTCAATTTACACTACTGTTAAAAAGTTTGGGGTCACTTAGAATTGTTCTTGTTTTTGAATGAAAAGCAAATTTCTTTGTCCATTAAAATAACATCAAATTGATCAGAAATACAATGTTGTAACGGCTGTCTTCTGAAATGAACCAAGGCGCAGCAGGTATGTGAATACTCATTTTTAATTACCCAACAAAAGGAGTAAAGCATCCACAGGAAACAATAAACACAACAGCAGCAACAGTTTGCAGGCTAAAAAAAACGCAGTGCAAAACAACCACCCACAACCCCAAAGAAAAACACACACACCTATATAGGACTTCCAATCAAAGGCAACTCAACACACCTGCCTTCAATTGGAAGTCCCAAATCAACAATCAAACATTCACATACACAAAAACTGCCACGTCCTGTCCCCAAAACTAAAACAATAGCTCCATCTGCTGGTCAGGACGTGACAAATGTAGACATTGTTAATGTAAATAACTATTGTAGCCGGAAACGGCAGATTTTTAATGGAACATCTACATAGGCGTACAGAGGCCCATTATCAGCAACCATCACACCTGTGTTCCAATGGCAAGTTTTGTTAGCTAATCCAATTTTATCATTTTAAAAGGCTAATTGATCATTAGATCACCCTTTAGCAATTATGTTAGCACAGCTGATACTGGCCTTCTTTAGACTAGTTGAGTATCTGGAGCATCAGCATTTGTGGATTCGATTACAGGTTCAAAATGTCCAGAAACAAAGACCTTTCTTCTGAAACTCGTCAGTCTATTATTGTTCTGAGAAATGAAGGCTATTCCATGCGAGAAATTGCCAAGAAACTGAAGATCTCATACAACGCTATGTACTACTCCCTTCACAGAACAGCGCAAACTGGCTCTAACCAGAATAGAAAGAGGAGTGAGAGGCCCCGGTGCACATCTGAGCAAGAGGACAAGTACATTAGAGTGTCTAGTTTGAGAAACAGACGCCCCACAAGTCCTCAACTGGCAGCTTCATTAAATAGTACCCACAAAACACCAGGCTCAACGTCAACAGTGAAGAGGCGACTCCTGGATGCTGGCCTTCTAGGCAGAGTTCCTCTGTCCAGTGTCTGTGTTCTTTTGCCCATCTTAATCTTTTCTTTTTATTGGCCAGTCCTGGCTTTTTCTTTGCAACTCTGCCTAGAAGGCCAGCATCCGGGGTCGCCTCTTCACTGTTGACGTTTTCTAGCCATTTTGAGCCTGTAATCGAACCCACAAATGCTGATGCTCCAGATACTCAGCTAGTTTAACAAAGGCCAGTTTTATTTCTTCTTTAATCACGACAACAGTTTTCAGCTGTGCTAACATAATTGCAAAAGGGTTTTCAAACGATCAATTAGCCTTTTAAAATGATAAACTTGTATTAGCTAACACAACGTGCCATTGGAACACAGGAGTGATGGTTGCTGATAATGGGCCTCTGTACAGCTATGTAGATATTCCATTTAAAAAATCAACCATTTTCAGCTACAATAGTAATTTACAACACTAGCAATGTCTACACTGTATTTCTGATCAATTTGATGTTATTTTAATCACTTTTTAAAAAAAAATTCTTTCAAAAACAAGGACATTTCTAAGTGACCCCAAACTTTTGCACTGTAGTGTACCTCTTTATTTTGGTTGATGGCTTGACATTGAAGCAATGATGTTGATTGAAAAATACCCTTTTACTATCAAAATTGGAATAAAGTCTAATCAAACATAACATTTTACATAATTTCAACCACCAAACACTAGTAACAACTTCATAATATTGAGTATCCCCCCATCCACAGGGATGATGGCCCATGTTGGCTCCAATGCTTCCCACAGTTCTGTCAAGTTGGCTGGATGTCCTTTGGGTGGTAGACCATTCTTGATACAAACGGGAAACTGTTGAGCATGAACAATCCAGGAGCGTTGCAGTTCTTGACACAAACCGGTGCGCCTGGCACCTACTACCATACCTCATTCAAAGGCACCTAAATAGTTGGTCTTGCCCATTCACCCTCTGAATGGCACACATACACAATCCTTGTCTCAATTGTCTCAAGGCTTTCTTTAACCTGTCTCTTCCCCTTTATCTACACTGATTGAAGTGGATTTAACAAGTTACATCAATAAAGGATCATAGCTTTCACCTGGATTCACCTAGGCAGTCTAGGTCATGGAAAGAGCAGGTGTTCTTAATGCTTGTATATTCAGTATAGGAAGAAGGTTGAAAATTACACATGAAAACAACACAATTTCAATGTATACATAGTTCTGATGATTATGTTGAAATTACATTGATGCAACAGCCTGTTAATCAGGTTAAGTCAGGTATTTAAGTTAAAGTTTACCCTAATTTGAATGTTTACAATGCTGGTTAAAATTAGATGAAAGTTTGATTCATTTTTTCAAATCCATTGTATTTTCCACGTTGATTCAACATCACAATTACGTTGATTCAACCAGTGTGTGCCAGTGGGTCGTTAGGGTAGATAGGTTTTCTCTTCTCAAACAATCGGGGTATTATGCTGGCTTTTTCATTCAAGGCTTTTTGGTATCTCGGTTCTTTGGCCTAATTACGTCTATAGAAATTAGAGTGGGTTTGAAAAAAACTGCAGTGATAAGGTTATAAAGGGAGAATACTTCAGCAATAAGCCCAATGGACCATTACTATCTTGCAACAGACACCACTTTGAACCGTTAAGCTTGTGTCATTTCTAAAAACCCTCTCCGCGCCGCCTTTCGTGTCAATTGCATCCAAAACGGCCAATTTCCTGTGTAACTTGGTGTTTTCACATTTTCATCATCCCTGCCAGAGCTATCCGGAGGTACTTTGGCCATCACTCATCACTGTTGCGTTGAGAGGCAGCCAATGTGCAGTAAAACTGATGGACGGCATTCCGCATGACTAAAGACAAATGACACTCCCAATCTTCTATGCAGGTTTTTTTTACATTACATTTCTTTCTCTCACCACAAGAGGGTAGGGAAATAGAGAAATGTCCATGTTTGTTTCACTTCCAATTCAATCGACCACTTTGAACATAACATTTCAGTCAGTGGCAGATGCAGTGAGCAAAAACTCCCTGTCTGCTCCGTTGTTACAATACAAGAGGGGACAAGCTATACAGTTCATAGTCTATATTCTGTTTCATATAATGGACCTTCTCCTAGAATCAGTTATTGAGTCCATATATTTGCATAATTACAGTATTGCTATATTATAGGCTCTACTGGGAGGAGAAAACACTGTGTTCTGAAGCCTCTGCAGTCTGTCTTATGGCTTGACCTTTGCACTATGGACATTTTGGCTTGTATAAAACTGCACATTCAGTACAGTCTCAAAGGGATGAATGCTAAGTAGCAGGTATGTAATAGAGTGAAATGCCCCAATGTGAACATATAGCTAATGACCATTGTAGATGCTCAGTTATAGCTTCTAAAATCCCCGTTCAGACCACAGAGAGCTAAACATGTAGTAACATTTGATTTCTAAAACCTAGAAGTACTACTTATTTCTCTGAGAGTGAGGTGGATATACTGTACAGTACATTCAGAAAGTATTCAGAGCCCTTGACTTTTTCCACATTTTGTTGCGTTACAGCCTTCTTCTAAAACTGATTAAATGTTTTTTTCCCCTCAATCTACACACAATATCCAAAAATGAAAAAGCAAAATGATGTTTTTAGAAATGTTAGCAAATGTTTGCAAAAAACTGAAATATCACATTAACATGCTGTAAGTATTTAGACCATTTACTACCATTTAGTACTTTGTTGAAGCACTTTTGGCAGCGATTACAGCATCGATTCTTCTTGGGTATGACGCTACATGCTTGGCACACCTGTACTTGGGGAGTTTCTCCCATTCTTCTCTGCAGATCCTTTCAAGCTCTGTCAGGTTGGATGGGGAGCATCACAGTACAGATATTTTCAGGTCTCTCCAGAGATGTTAGATTGGGTTCAGGGCTCTGGCTGGGCCACTCAAGGACACTCAGAGACTTGTCCCGAAGCTACTCCTGCGTTATCTTGGCTGAGTGCTTAGAGTCATTGTCCTGTTGGAAGGTAAACCTTCACCCCAGTCTGAGTTCCCGAGCGCTCTAGAGAAGGTTTTCATCAAGGATCTTACTGTTCATCGTCCCTTGTTCCTGACCAGTCTCCCAGTTGCTGCTGCTGGTACGAGGTTTCCTCCAGATGTGACACTTGGCATTCAGGCCAAATAGTTCAATCTTTGTCTCATAAGACCAGAAAATATTGTGTTCTCATGGTCTGAGTCCTTTAGGTGCCTTTTGGCAAACTCCAAGCGTGCTGTCATGTGCATTTTACTAAGGAGTAGCTTCCGTCTGGCCATTCTACCATAAAGACCTGATTGGTGGAGTGCTGCACAGATGGCTGTCTTCTGGAAGGTTCTCACATCTCCACAGTGGAACTCTGGAGCTCTGTCCGAGTGACAATCGGGTTCTTGGTCAACTCACTGACCAAGGCCCTTCTCTCACATCTGGCCAGGCAGCCATCTCTAGGAAGAGTCTTGGTGGTTCCAAAATTCTTCAAACTAAGAATGATGGAGGCCATTGTGTTCTTGGGGACTTTCAATGCTGCAGAAATGTTTCGGTACTTTTCCCCAGATCTGTTCCTCGACGTAATCCAGAGCACTACGGACAATTCCTTCAACCTCATGGCTTGGTTATTGCACTGACATGCACTGTCAACTGTGGGACCTTATCCTGTTGGGGCTAGGGGGCAGTATTTTCACGGCCGGAAAAAAACGTACCTGATTTAAACTGGTTACTACTCTTGCCCAGAAACGAGAATATGCATATAATTAGTATATGTGGATAGAAAACACTCTAACATTTCTAAAACTGTTTGAATGGTGTCTGTGAGTATAACAGAACTCATATGGCAGGCCAAAACCTGAGAAGATTCCATACAGGAATGCCTTCTCTGACAATTTGTTGTCCTTCTGTTGCATCTCTATCAAAAATACAGCATCTGTGCTGTAACATGACACTTTCTAAGGCTTCCATTGGCTCTCTAAAGCCGCCAGAAAGTGAAATGGGGTGTCTGCTGTCTCTGGGCAAAGTATAGCAGCTCTGTTTGTGAGTGGTCAGCCTGGGGACAGTGAGTCTGAGATTCGCGTTCACGAGACTTCTCCATTTTTTTTCCTTCAGCCTTTGAATGAATACAACGTTGCCCGGTTGGAATATTATTGCTATTTTACGAGAAAAATAGCATAAAAATTGATTTTAAACAGCGTATGACATGTTTCTAAGTACGGTAATGGAATATTTTGAATTTTTTTGTCACGAAATGCGCTCACGCGTTACCCTTTGGATAGTGACCTGAACGCAAGAACAAAACGGAGGTATTTGGATATAACTATGGATTATTTGGAACCAAAACAACATTTGTTGTTGAAGTAGAAGTCCTGGGAGTGCATTCTGACGAAGAACAACCAAGGTAATCCAATTTTTCTAATAGTAATTCTGATTTTAGTGAGCCCCAAACTTGGTGGGTGTCAAATTAGCTAGCCTGTGATGGCCGAGCTATGTACTCAGAATATTGCAAAATGGGCTTTCGCAGAAAAGCTATTTTAAAATCTGACATAGCGTTTGCATAAAGGAGTTCTGTATCTATAATTGTTAAAATAATTTTTATGTATTTTGTCAACGTTTATCATGAGTAATTTAGTAAATTCACCGGAAGTTTTCGGTGGGTATGCTAGTTCTGAACATCACATGCTAATGTAAAAAACAGTTTTTTGATATAAATATGAACTTGATTGAACAAAACATGCATGTATTGTATAACATAATGTCCTAGGAGTGCCACCTGATGAAGATCATCAAAGGTTAGTGCTGCATTTAGCTGTGGTTTTGGTTTTTGTGACATATATGCTTGCTTTGAAAATGGCTGTGTGATTATTTTTGGCAGGGTACTCTCCTGACATAATCTAATGTTTTGCTTTCGCTGTAAAGCCTTTTTGAAATCGGACAATGTGGTTAGATTAACGAGAGTCTTGTCTTTAAAATGGTGTAAAATAGTCATATGTTTGAGAACGCAAACGTCCCACCTAGCCCATAGAAGTTATATAGACAGGTGTGTGCCTTTCCAAATTATATACAATCAATTGAATTTACCACAGGTGGACTCCAATCAAGTTGTAGATGCTCAATGGAATCAGGATGCACCTGAGCTCAATTTCATGTCTCATTGCAAAGGGTTCGAATATGTAAATAAGGTATATCAGTTTTTAATTTTGAATACATTTGCACAAAATTCTAAAAATCTGTTTTTGCATTGTTGTTATGGGTTATTGTATGTAGATTGTAGAAAAAAATGAATGTAATCAATTTTAGAATAACGTAACGAAATGTGGAAAAAGGGAATTGTTCTGAATACTTTCCGAATGTACTGTATAGCATTTCGCAAAAAAACACTCTGAAATGAGACCGTCAAGTAATAGAATAAAAAAAAATACATGTCTGTCATTGAACAACACCATGCCACGATTAGACACCAATCTTTTTCATAAGTTCTTACAAAAATAAAAGCTAATTTACCAACATTTCTGAAAAGGGATATATAGTGTTTTGAAATTACACTCTTCACATAGTTCTGAAGATTATGCTAAAATTAGATTGATGTAACAACCTCGGGTTAAGTCAATGTATTTAAGTTGAAGTTTTACCCTAAATTAAATTTTTACAATGCTGGTTGAAATTATATGAAATCAGAACTGGTTGATGACTTTTTTTCAAATCCCACGTATTTTTCATGTTGATTCCACGTCACAATAAGTTGACAAATTCACATTAAAACAGCGTTAATTCAACTAGTGTGTGCCCAGTGGGAAGATAAATAGCAATGACGTCTAAGAAATGGTCAAATATCAGCGTATACAAATGCGGTCCACCACAGCTTGTACGAACAGAGATAATGTGTTCATTACCTTCTAATAAGGTGTGTGAAAACAATGGATCAGAATGTGTATTAGAAATGTTTTTATCGCACAGACAAGATGCAATGGATCACCAGGTAAAGATGCTCACATGCTATCAAAGTGGGCTCCCAGACAGATGAGTGTGTGTAGTGGAATGATAGAGCTGGCAGTGGTGATGATGAGGCCTCCACCATGGGTGAGTGGGCTTGGACACATTACTGAGGTCAGCAGTAACATCTGTCCCCGCTATTGACGACCATTTAAATTACAACCTCAAACAGTTGTCATACACAGAGTGAGAAATGAGTCTGAACGGATGTCTTTTGTACAGATGTTTTAATTGCTATTCTGTATCTTTACCTAGGTGACATCCCAGGAGCACAAATACTTCCTGCAGTTTAACTTCATAAACAAAGGCAGTGTGCGCACAAGCATGTGTAAAATAACTGAATTAATATTAAATTCATGCTCTGTTGAAAAGCTTTGCTGGGTCTAATGCTTTTGAAATTGCCAATTTGCCATTATGCTTAAAAGGAGTGGATTGTGGTGCTGGAAATTATTTCCTTATTGACAAGCCATTAATCAAGCTCTGTGCTGGATATCAGCCAGAAAACCCTTAAAGACAGATGTGCCAAGACACAGCATTGTTGTGTATACATGTACACAGGTTTGTAGAGCATCATCACCACACCAACACATATTGACCCATTTTGAAATGAGATATGACGAATCAGAACTTGTCTATGAGAGGAAAAAACTATGTTTTAAGATTAAAAACAGCAACTACCCAGGGGGTTTGCAGTGGAGTGTTGAATTAGTCCATCTGAAGCAGGGCTGGGTCAGGAATTCAGCCAATAATATCTCTGCTCATGGGACAAGTGCCAAATAATCTTTAATGTCCACAGTTAGTCAAGACCTTCTAGCTTGTCCGCCAAGAGACAAAACCCTTAGCGGGACAATGAGTAGCCCCTACTGGCCCTCCAATACCAATGCTACACACCTATAAGCCAACTCCATGCAGCCCTGCTTAGCTTTCATGGGCCAGCTAGCAGATGGGTACAGGGTGGTATTCCTGCATACAGACACTATAATCTAGTTATATCTATTTTGATTGAGGAAGGGTAATATATTCACCCCAGACGTATCATCCATTTCATAACGTTTGACAAAAGAGATCTATCAGGTAAGAAGAATAAACTTCTCTGAAACGTAATCCATTTGGCTATCAAACATATAGGATTGATACACATGCAGGTGAAAACAATCTGCAGTTTTAAATCACAAAACATAGCTTTATCATAACAGATGTATTGGTATAGGTAAACAGGCATATACTTACAGGGTTTACCATTAGATAAAGCTTTATAATCTTAAGCTTTATCATATCAACTGTATACGTATAGGTAAAATTCCATATACTTACAGGCAGTAAATGTTGGCCTGTTGATTCCAACTGGGACTTGTCACTGCGAGGAGGGCAGAAGGCTGCTGGTGTGAGGTTGGCTCTGTCTCCCCTTAAACCACATTCCCTCGCTGCATCCCTGCTCAACAGACCATCCACCTGCAACAGAAAACAACCCATTACAAAACCTCAATACAGGCTGGTGTATTGATGGCAAGACAGAAAGGGAAATACGAGTTATCGAAAGAACACATACTCTGATACCCAGGAAAGGTGTATAAGTGGATATTACACATTTTAAGGTTGTCCATCATGAAAGATGTATACTTAATTCAACAGATAATTAAATATACAGTATTTGCATTCACTGGTCCATAGTACACAAACTGGTTATTGCCAGTCTAGTCACAACTCATATCTTTGTTGGTTATCATTGTGTTATATTTCATGAATATTTAATCATATTGTTAACCTCTTATGGCTAGGGGGCAGTATTTTCACGGCTGGATAAAAAACGTACCCGATTTAATCTGATTATTAGTCCTGCCCAGAAACTAGAATATGCATATAATTATTAGCTTTGGATAGAAAACACTCCAAAGTTTCTAAAACTGTTTGAATGGTGTCTGTGAGTATAACAGAACTCCTATGGCAGGCAAAAACCTGAGAAGGTTCTGTTCAGGAAGTACCCTGTCTGAACATTTCTTGCCCTTGTTGATTCTCTCTATCTATTACAAGGGATCTCTGCTGTTACGTGACACTTCCCACGTGTCCAATGGGGTCTCAGAGCCCGGGAAAAACAGGAATGACGTAATTCAAAGCCCTGGCTGAAACACACGAGAGCAAAAGCTAAGTGGGCTATCAGTGGAGAAATGCTTAGGCTCGTGACCTGCCCCGCCCCCGTCTTTCAGTTTTTCCCTCAGTTTACAGACATGCGGATTCCCGGTCGGAATATTATCGCTTTTCTACGAGATAAATTGCATAAAAATTGGTTTTAAACAGCGGTTGACATGCTTCGAAGTACGGTAATGGAATATTTAGAATTTTTTTGTCACGTTCTGCGCCATGCGCAAAACCGTGATTTACCATTGGGATAGTGTCTAGAACGCACGAACAAAACGTCGTTGATGGAACATAACGATGGATTATTTGGGACCAAACCAACATTTGTTATTGAAGTAGAAGTCCTGGGAGTGCATTCTGACGAAGAACAGGAAAGGTAAGACCATTTTTCTTATAGGAAATGTGATTTTGGTGAAGGCTAAACTGGTTGGGTGTCTAAATAGCTAGCCCTGTGATGCCGGGCTATGTACTTAGAATATTGCAAAATGTGCTTCATCCGAAAAGCTATTTTAAAATCGGACATATCGAGTGCATAGAGGAGTTCTGTATCTATAATTCTTAAAATAATTGTTATGCTTTTTGTGAACGTTTATCGTGAGTAATTTAGTAAATTCACCGGAAGTGTTCGGTGGGAATGCTAGTTCTGAACGTCACATGCTAATGTAAAAAGCTGGTTTTTGATATAAATATGAACTTGATTGAACAGACATGCATGTATTATATAACATAATGTCCTAGGTGTGTCATCTGATGAAGATAATCAAAGGTTAGTGCTGCATTTAGCTGTGGTTTTGTTTTTTGTGACATTATATGCTAGCTTGAAAAATGGGTGTCTGATTATTTCTGGCTGGGTACTCTGCTGACATAATCTGATGTTTTGCTTTCGCTGTAAAGCCTCGCTGGAGACCTCGGGCTGATGCGCGTCGCTGGAGACCTCGGGCTGATGCGCGTCGCTGGAGACCTCGGGCTGGAGGGCGACTCTGGGAGCTCTGGACTGGAGGGCGACTCTGTCGGTTCTGGACTGGAGGGCGTCTCTGTCGGTTCCGGACTGTGGGCCGTCTCTGTCGGTTCCGGACTGTGGGCCGTCTCTGTCGGTTCCGGACTGTGGGCCGTCTCTGTCGGTTCCGGACTGTGGGCCTTCTCTGCTGGCTCCGGACTGTGGGCCGTCTCTGCTGGCTCCGGACTGTGGGCCATCTCTAGACGGGGTACTGTCGCCGGAAGCTCTGGACGGAGCACTGTTGCCGGACACTCTGTACGGGGCACTGTTGCCGGACACTCTGGACGAGGCACTGTTGCCGGACACTCCGGACGAGGCACTGTTGCCGGGAACTCCGGACGAGGCACTGTTGCCGGACACTCTGGACGAGGCACTGTTGCCGGACACTCTGAACAGGGCACTGTTGCCAGAAGCTCTGGATGGGGACTGCGCACTGAAGGCCTGATGCATGGGGCTGGCTGAGGAAGCGCCAGACTAGGGACACGCACCACAGGGCTAGTGCGAGGAGCAGGAGCAGGACGAGCTGGACTGGGCTGATGCACTGGAGGCCTGGTGCGTGGGGCTGGTACTGGAGGTACCAGACTGGAGACACGCACCCCAAGGCTAGTGCGAGGAGTGGGAACAGGACGTACTAGACTGGGCTGATGCACTGGAGTCCTGGTGTGTGGGGCTGGCTTTGGAGGCGCCAGACTAGAGACACGCACCTCAGGGCTAGTGCGAGGAGCAGGAACTGGATACACCGGGCCATGAGTAGGCACTGGAGGTCTGGAGCGCACCTTCAGCACAACCCGTCCTGGCTGGATGGTAATAGTAGCCCTGCACGAGCGGAGTGCTGGCACAGGGCGAACTGGGCTGAGCAGAGGCCTGATGGCTGCGTAGAGCAGGCGTAGGGTAGCCTGGGCCTAGGAGGCGCACTGGTGGCCAGATGTGCTGCGCAGGCATCCTCCTCCCAGGCTGGATGCCCACTCTAGCACAGCACTTGCGAGGGGCTGGGATCGCTCGCACCGGACTGAGAGTGCGCATGGGCGAGATCGTGCGCACTTCCGCATATACCGGCGCTCTCCACTCCACACGCTCCCCATAATAAGCACGGGGAGTTGGCTTAGGGCTCACCCTTGGCCCAGCCAAACTACCCGTGTGCCCCCCCAAAAACAACTCTTGGGGGTGCCTCGCAGGCTTCCTCCATGGTCCTTCTCCCGCTAGTATTTGCTCCCAAGTCCAAAACTCCTTATATCTCTTCTCCTGGTGCTGCTCCTTCCTCCGCTGCTTGGTCCGTGTGTGGTGGGTAGTTCTGTCACGGTTGTCGTATGGATTGGACCAAAACGCAGCGGGAATATGTATACTCATCTTTTTATTTTGAAGAAGGAGAAACAAGTAAATACGTATACAAAAAAGAACAAAATGAAACAGTCCTGTCAGGTGCAACAAACACTAAAAAAGGAACAACTACCCACAAAATCCCACAGAAAAACCCCCTTTTAAATAGGACCTTCAATTAGAAGCAACTAGGAACAGCTGCTTCCAATTGAAGGTCAACCCAACAAACACAACATAGAAATAGACATACTAGAACTAACATAGAACTAAACTAACAAGAACATAGCCAAACAAACCCCAAAACACTCTAAACAACCACACCCCTGCCACGTCCTGACCAAACTACAATAACAAATAACCCCTTATACTGGTCAGGACGTGCACTGAGTCACTGGCTATTGGTGTTCTTCCATGCCGTCCCTAGAAGGGGTGCGTCACTTGAGTGGGTTGAGTCACTGACGTGGTCTTGGCACCCCCCCTTGGGTTGTGCCGTGGCGGAGATCTTTGTGGGCTATACTCGGCCTTGTCTCAGGATGGTAAGTTGGTGGTTGAAGTTATCCCTCTAGTGGTGTGGGGGCTGTGCTTTGGCAAAGTGGTTATATCCTTCCTGTTTGGCCCTGTCCGGGGGTATCATCGGATGGGGCCACAGTGTCTCCTGACCCCTCCTGTCTCAGCCTCCAGTATTTATGCTGCAGTAGAATATGTGTCGGGGGGCTAGGGTCAGTCTGTTATATCTAGAGCATTTCTCCTGTCTTATTCGGTGTCCTGTGTGAATTTAAGTATGCTCTCTCTAATTCTCTCTTTCTCTCGTTCTCTCTTTCTTTCCTTCTTTCTCTCTCTCTGAGGACCTGAGCCTTAGGACCATGCCTCAGGACTACCTGGCATGATCACTCCTTGCTGTCCCCAGTCCACCTGGCCGTGCTGCTGCTCCAGTTTCAACTGTTCCGCCTGTGGCTATGGAACCTTGACCTGTTCACTGGACGTGCTACCTATCCCAGACCTGCTGTTTTCAACTCTCTAGAGACAGCAGGAGCGGTAGAGATACTCTCAATGATTGGCTATGAAAAGGCAACTTACATTTACTCTTGAGGTGCTGACTTGTTGCACTCTCGACAACTACTGTGATTATTATTATTTGACCATGCTGGTCATTTATGAACATTTGAACATCTTGGCCATGTTCTGTTATAATCTCCACCCGGCACAGCCAGAAGAGGACTGGCCACCCTTCATAGCCTGGTTCCTCTCTAGGTTTCTTCCTAGGTTTTGGCCTTTCTAGGGAGTTTTTCCTAGCCACCGTGCTTCTGCACCTGCATTGCTTGCTGTTTGGGGTTTTAGGCTGGGTTTCTGTACAGCACTTTGAGATATCAGCTGATGTAAGAAGGGCTATATAAATACATTTGATTTGATTTGATATACCACGGCTGTCAGCCAATCAGCATTCAGCGCTCGAATCACCCAATTTCTAACGGCAAATGAACACATTTCTGGCAGCAAATATAGCCTTGGTATAAGTGGGATAATCAACTCTGGGTTCTATGCATTCTTTGAAAATAATGCAACTCCATTGAATGCATTACCCCCTTGTTGATTATCCCTTACTTAATCTGATCCTCTTTGACATGTTTAGATTCTAATGGTAAGTGGGTAATTACACATATGTAGTTTAGTTACATACATTTTATGTGCCTTAAGAAAGAATTCCCAACCCTTTACTGAATTTAAAATTGATAAAATATAGATTTGTTTTTGTCACTGGCTTACACACAATACCCCATAAGGTCAAAGTGGACTTAAATTCAGATTTGTTTTTACAAATTCAGAAAAAATGAAATGCTGAAATGTCTTCAGTCAATTAGTATTCAAGGCCTTTGTTATGGCAAGCCTAAACAGGTTCAGGAGTAAGATTTTGCTTATCAAGTCTCATAATAAGTTGTAATAATAATGTTTAATATGATTTTGGAATGACTACCTCATCTCTGTACCCCACACATACAATTATCTGTTAATAAGGTCCCATGAGGCCAATGGTGACTTTAAAACAGTTACAGAGTTTAATGGCTCTGATAGGAGAAAACTGAGGATGGAACATATAGTTACACCATAATGTTAACCTAATTGACAGAGGTAACAGAAGGAAGCATGTACAGAATAAAAATATTCCGAAACATGCATCTTGTTTGCAAGGCACTAAAGTAATGATGCAAAAAATGTGGCAAAGCAATTCACTTTTTGTCCTGAATAGAAAGCGTTATTTTAAGGGCAAATCCAATACAACACATTACTGAGTACCACTCTCCATCACCAACACTCAAACCTCCATCAAGGGTGGGCCTCGTAAGTTGGTAGACGCAGCTAAGGTGGGCGTGGGGGCAGTTTTGTCACAAAGACAGGGTAACCCATTGACATTGTTTCCTTGTGCTTTTTTTCTCTAAGAAACTGTCCTCCGCAGAGAGGAATTACGAGAGAGGATTTTCAAGCATACTGGTGGCTCCATCATGGTTCAGTCTGCTTTCCACCAGACACTGGGAGACAAATTTACATTTTAACAGGACAATAACCTAAAACACAAGGTCACATCCACACTGGAGTTGTTTACCAAAAAGACGGTGAATGTTCCTGATTGGCCGAGTTACAGTTTTCACTCAACCCTGCTGAACACAAGTACTCAGACAGCAAAAAAGTGCTGCTGTCGACAGTCTGGGCGGTCAAGGACTTCACCAGTTATGTCGGCGGACAAAAGGTGATCATAGAAACATGTCACCAATTGGTGACTTTCCTGAAAAGCCAACGAATCCGTGAGGGTGCTGTACACAACAGCAGGATAGCGGCTTGGCTAATGACGCTGCAGAACCATGATGTGGTAGTCAACTACGCAAAAGCAGAAAACCTGCCTTTGGGCGGGGCTTTAGTGTTGTGTGACATCGACTTCGCACCACCCCCATGTAACATAGCTCCACTGTTGCCTTTGAACCATCACAACTTTGAAGAGAACGTGTGTCTTGGCATGCCGATGGCATTTGTGGATGGCTGTTCTTACTGTCATCTAGACCACTTGCAAGCTGGTGTGGGATTGGTAAGGCACAACGATATTCTGTGCAAACCGCGTCAATTTCAGCTAGGCAACAAGACCAGCCAGTTGCTGATCACACAACAAATGACGTTGAAACACAACTTGTCAGAACTGGCAATCTGCATCGACTCAAACTATGCCAGACATGCACATGACTACTTCGAGTGGCAAAGTGAAAAACAAAGAGCTCATTCTAGCCTGCGATGACCTCATAACCAAACACGACATACAGGTGTATTAGAAGAAAGTCAAGGGACATTCCAAATCACCTGGTCGTGACAAACTTGTCAACGACCATGCCAGCAGCATGGTGAAATCTGATGCAATGCACAGCACCGAGGCGCCCATGGTATCTGCGGCAGCCATGTAGCACTGTGGAAAACATCTTCGCAAGAACATAATGTGTTGATAACTCATTCATTCCTGAATGGTGACCTTGTAGCAATGCAACACCAAGATGTGTCCCTCGCCATTTTGATGGCTTTCTTGTCTGATCCTGTCAATCACCCAGTGTCTGATCTGGCTTTGGCAGGCTCACACGACGCGTTCGCTGTATGCAACTAAACAGCACCTCCCACTTGTAGATGACCTACTAGTTTACGCTTCAGAAACCAACGCAACACAAAGGTGGGTGGTTCCTAAAACACAGTTCCTCAAACTCCCACTGGTACTGATGGCAGTCAGAGCCACACGCAAAAGGTCTATGGGAATAACACCATTTGAGATGATGACGGGCCGGCAAATGACACTTCCCCCTGCATCTCCTGTACCAACCAAGAGAAGTCACCGCAGCCACCGATACGTGACAGACTTGCAAACCCACCTCCAGACTACCTTTGCGTTCGCTCAAGGAAAGTTGGAAAGAAGTGCAGAAGGTGACAAGACCCATTACGACAAAAACAAAAAGATCTCATACCAGGTGTTCGAGGTCAGGGATAAGGTCTGGTACTACATATATGCCAAACCCATGGGCTTCGCAACAAAGTTCCTGCCCCACTGGACGGGGCCACACGAGATTGTGGTGAAGCTGTCAGCTGTACTTTATCAAATCAGAATCAGCAAAGGTCGACAAAACATCATATTCAAGTGGGTCCAGAGGAACAAATCAAGTTGTACACTACCCCCATGGGAATAGAAGGGGTGCAAGAAAGCACCGAATAGATGGAAACCTAGCTAAGTTAGAGGTACTAATAAAATTCTTAAGTATCCTCAGCTGATCCCTTCCAGGAGATCAATATGTCGCAGATCAATACGTTTCTTCTCTTCCCAGCCACAAGATATACGTTCATTATCACTGTTGATATTTGTCACATCTTCTCCTGCTCCTCCCCTCCGGCATACTAACCACCGGTCCTGGGATTCATC
Source organism: Salmo trutta (assembly GCF_901001165.1). Taxonomy (NCBI): domain Eukaryota; kingdom Metazoa; phylum Chordata; class Actinopteri; order Salmoniformes; family Salmonidae; genus Salmo; species Salmo trutta. Next base: position 24,613,371 of record NC_042963.1, on the reverse strand, counting down.
ATTACGCGCACCTGGCACTCATCATTACGCGCACCTGTTATCTCATTACGATTCACACCTGGACTTCATTACCTTCATAATTTCCTCCCCTTTATATGAGAGGAGAGGAGGAGCTAGATTCTTATGAGGGGTTCATGGCTCTGTTTAACCTCTCTGGGCTAGGTGGGACGTTTTGTTCGTGTGTTCAGGTCACTATCCGAAGGGTAACGCGCGAGCGCATTTCGTGCCAAAAATTTCTAAATATTCCATTACCGTACTTAGAAGCATATCAAACGCTGTTTAAAATACATTTTTTTGCTATTTTTCTCGTAAAATAGCCATAATATTCCAACCGGACAACGTTGTATTCATTCAAAGAGTGAAAGAAAAACATGGCGAGTTCTCGTGAACACGCCGCTCCAGTCTCACTGTCCCCAGGCTGACCACTTACAAACTCTGCTCCTATACATTGCCCAGAGACAGCAGACACCCCATTCTACTTTCTGGCGGCTTTAGAGAGACAATGGAAGCCTTAGAAAGTGTCGCGTTACATCACAGATGCTGTATTTTTGATAGAGATGCAACAGAAGGACAACAAATTGTCAGACAGGCCGCTTCCTGTATGGAATCTTCTCAGGTTATGGCCTGCGATATGAGTTCTGTTATACTCACAGACACCATTCGAACAGTTTTAGAAACTTTAGAGTGTTTTCTAGCCAAATCTACTAATTATATGCATTTTCTAGTTTCTGGGCAGGAGTAGTAACCAGATTAAATTGGGTACGTTTTTTATCCGGCTGTGAAAATACTGCCCCCTATCCCGAAGAAGTTAATGAGAGTCTTATCTTTCAAATGGGGTAAAATAGTCGTATGTTTGAAATATTGAAATTATAGCATTTTTGAGGTTTTTGTATTTCGCGCCATGCTCTTCCACTGGCTGTTGAATAGAATGGGATGCTAACGTCCCACCTAGCCCATAGAGGATAAGGAACACAATCCAGATTTCTATCTTACCCCTCTTTGTGGACTTAAGCCTATAACCAGCGAAGACCCCATTCGCGTCCGCCACTATGACTTACGAATGTCATGACTGTCACAGGATCCAACGAAAGTGGCGCCCCTCCTCGGTCGGGCGGCGCTCGGCGGTCGTCGTCGCCGGCCTATTAGCTGCCACCGATCGTTGTTTCTGTTGTTTAGTTTTGTCTGTCTGTTCCGCACCTGTTTTGTGTTGTCATTAGTGGGGATTTATTTATGGTGTGTTTTCAGTTGGGATTTTGTGCGGGATTGTTGATTGTCCACTCAGGACGGTGGTCCGTGTTTTATTACGGGTTTGTTTTCTGACAGTTTAAGGAAGAGAGGATTTACCGGGTTGCGCCCCGTGCCTTTTTTGTGCCGCTAATATATATAGTTCGCAATATCGGGAATGTGTTTTTCCCAGGCAGTCTGTCTGTAGTGCCCTGTGCCTCGGGGTTTTGTTTTTTGTGTGTCAAATTATTAAAAGGACACTCAACTCCAGCACCTGTCTCCTGCATCTGATTCCGCCTTACACCAGTCCAAGTCAACTGTGACAGAATCCCGCACCAGCCACACCCAGAGCCCCCTGTCGACCACTTGTACACCTTCGTTTGTTTTCCTAATTTTTCCCCTCACTTCCAGTATAAGGCGCTAGTCGATTCAGGTGCAGCTGGGAGTTTTATGGACCATGGGTTAGCGAAGAGGTTAGGGATTCCCCTGGTTCAGCTGGACCACCCCTTCCCCGTGCACGCCCTAGATAGTCGACCGCTAAGGTCAGGCCAAGTAGGGGAGATCACAGTGCCACTGGTTATGCAGACGTGGGGGGGTCATGTGGAGCGTATCAGCCTGTTCATCATTGACTCCCCAGCGTTCCCAGTGGTACTGGGAATCCCCTGGCTAGCCACACACAACCCCCAGATTTCGTGGGGGCAGAGGGCTCTAACGGGGTGGTTGGGGGAGTGCTCAGGTAGGTGCATAGGAGTTTCCATCGGTGCGACTACGGTGGAGAGTCCAGACCAAGTCTCCACCGTGCACATTCCCTCAGAGTATGCCGATTTGGCTATCGCTTTCAGTAAGACGAAGGCGACTCTATTACCACCCCATCGACGAGGAGATTGTGCGATAAACCTCCAGGCTGACGCGGTTCTTCCTAGGAGTCACGTGTATCCTCTGTCTCAGGAGGAGACAGTGGCTATGGATACATACGTCACTGAGTCCTTGAGACAGGGATACATTCGGCCCTCTAAATCCCCCGTCTCCTCGAGCTTCTTTTTCGTGAAGAAGAAGGAGGGAGAACTGCGCCCGTGCATTGACTATAGAGGTCTAAATGCTATCACAGTGGGTTTCAGTTACCCCGCTACCTCTCATTGCTACGGCAGTGGAGTCATTTCACGGGGCGCGCTTCTTCACGAAATTGGATCTCAGGAGTGCGTATAACTTGGTGCGTATCCGAGATGGAGACGAGTGGAAAACCGCATTTAGTACCACATCTGGCCATTATGAGTACCTCGTCATGCCGTATGGGTTAAAAAATGCTCCCGCCGTCTTCCAATCCTTTGTGGACGAGGTCCTTAGGGACATGCTCGGGCAGGGTGTGGTGGTGTACATCGATTACATCCTGATCTGCTCCGCCACACGCGCCGAGCATGTGTCCCTGGTGCGTAAAGTGCTTGGGCGGCTGCTGGAGCATAACCTATACGTCAAGGCTGAGAAATGTGAGTTCTTCAAAAGAGCCGTCTCATTTCTAGGATATCGCATTTCCACCTCGGGGGTGGAGGTGGAGTGTGACCGCGTGACGGCTGTGCGTAATTGGCCAACCCCAGCCACTGTGAAGGAGGTGCAGCGGTTCTTGGGGTTCGCTAATTATTATCAGAGGTTTATCCGGGGTTTTGGCCTGGTGGCAGCTCCCATTACCTCACTGATGAAGGGGGGGCCGGTGCGGCTACGATGGTCAGCAGAGGCGGACAGAGCCTTCCATCGTCTGAAGGTTCTGTTTACCAATGCACCTGTCCTGGCGCATCCGGACCCCTCTTTGCCATTCATAGTGGAGGTGGACGCGTCCGAGGCTGGGGTAGGAGCTGTGCTATCGCAGTGCTCGGGCGTTCCTCCGAAGCTCCGCCCATGCGCGTTCTTTTCTAAGAAGCTGAGCCCGGCGGAGCGCAATTATGATGTGGGGGACCGGGAGCAGTTAGCCGTGGTCAGGGCTTTGACGGTGTGGAGACATTGGCTTGAGGGGGCACGTCACCCTTTTCTCATCTGGACCGACCACCGTAACCTGGAGTATATTCGGGCAGCGAGGAGGCTTAATCCCCGTCAGGCGAGGTGGGCCATGTTTTTTACGAGGTTTAACTTCACTCTCTCGTACATTTCAGGTTCCCGGAACCGGAAGGCTGCCGCACTGTCGCGTCTCTACGACACCGAGGAGCGGACCATCGATCCTACTCCCATACTTCCCGCCTCCTGTCTGGTGGCACCGGTGGTATGGGAGGTGGATGCGGACATTGAGCGGGCGGGTCGGTCAGAACCTACTCCGCCGCAGTGTCCCGTGGGCCTGAAATACGTTCCACTTGATGTTCGCGATCGCCTGATCCGATGGTCCCATACTCTACCCTCCTCGGGTCATCCTGGGGTGGAACGGACAGTGCGGGGCCTGAAGGGGAGGTACTGGTGGCCCACCTTGGCTGAGGATGTCCGGCGTTATGTCTCGTCCTGTTCAGTATGCGCTCAGTGTAAGGCTCCTAGGCACCTACCTCGAGGGAAATTACAGCCCCTCCCTGTTCCACAGCGGCCCTGGACTCACCTCTTGGTGGATTTCCTTACGGATCTCCCGCCGTCTCAGGGGAACACGGCGATCCTGGTCGTTGTGGACAGGTTCTCTAAGTCCTGCCGTCTGCTCCCTTTGCCCGGTCTTCCTATGGCCCTGCAGACCGCGGAGGCCCTGTTCACTCACGTCTTCCGGCACTATGGGGTGCCCGAGGACATCGTATCTGATTGGGGTCCCCAGTTTACGTCCAGGGTGTGGAAATCGTTTATGGAGAGGCTGGGGGTCTCGATCAGCCTGACCTCGGGGTTCCACCCCGAGAGTAATGGGCAGGTAGAGCGCATTAACCAGGATGTGGGCAGGTTCCTGCGGTCGGGGAGGTTCCTGCGACCGGCCAGGGGAGTGGGCGCAGTTCGTGCCATGGGCCGAGATGGCCCAGAACTCTCAGCGCCACTCCTCCACTAATCTGTCACCCTTCCAGGTGGTGCTGGGGTATCAGCCGGTCCTGGTGCCATGGCAACAGAGCCAGACGGAGGCTCCTGCGGTGGAGGCATGGGTCAAGCACTCTCAGGAGACCTGGAACGCGGTCCAGGAATGTTTAAGGAGGGCGAGCGAACGGCACAAGGAGAGCGCTGACCGCCACCGCAGTGACGCCCCCGTGTTTAACCCGGGGGATAGAGTCTGGCTCTCGACCCGGAACCTGCCTCTCCGCCTGCCCTGCCGGAAGCTGGGTCCGTGGTTTGTGGGGCCGTTTAAAGTCCTGAGGAGGATAAACGAGGTGTGTTACAGGTTACAACTTCCTTCGTATTACCGTATTAACCCCGCGTTTCATGTGTCTCTCCTCAGGCCGGTGGTAGCTGGTCCGCTGCAGGACAGTGAGGTGCTGGAGGCCCCCCCGCCCCCCCTGGACATCGGGGGGAGCCCGGCGTACACAGTCCGAGCCATCCTGGACTCCCGACGTCGGGTAGGGGGCCTGCAGTACCTCGTGGACTGGGAGGGGTACGGTCCGGAGGAGAGGTGCTGGGTTCCGGCGGCGGACGTTCTGGACCCCTCTATGCTGCTGGACTTCCACCGTCGCCGACCGGATCGGCCGGCGCCTCGACCTCCGGGCCGTCCCCGAGGCCGGCGTCAGGGGAGGGGTACTGTCACAGGATCCAACGAAAGTGGCGCCCCTCCTCGGTTGGGCGGCGCTCGGCGGTCGTCGTCGCCGGCGTATTAGCTGCCACCGATCGTTGTTTCTGTCGTTTAGTTTTGTCTGTCTGTTCCGCACCTGTTTTGTGTTGTCATTAGTGGGGATTTATTTAAGGTGTGTTTTCAGTTGGGATTTTGTGCGGGATTGTTGATTGTCCACTCAGGACGGTGGTCCGTGTTTTATTACGGGTTTGTTTTCTGACAGTTTAAGGAAGAGAGGATTTACCGGGTTGCGCCCCGTGCCTTTTTTGTGCCGCTAATATATATAGTTCGCAATATCGGGAATGTGTTTTTCCCAGGCAGTCTGTCTGTAGCGCCCTGTGCCTCGGGGTTTTGTTTTTTGTGTGTCAAATTATTAAAAGGACACTCAACTCCAGCACCTGTCTCCTGCATCTGATTCCGCCTTACACCAGTCCAAGTCAACTGTGACAATGACTCAACCACCCAACTGAACCTCCCCAACCAGACTGTATTTGTTAAGGTACCAGAGGGGGTGTTTATCCACATAGACGACCTCGCCCTATACCAACTTCCCGACGACAGGATAGACACAGATATTGAAATGCCTGATGCTTTTGCTAAACGTTACCACAAACTATTCAAAGCCAAATCTAGTAAGAGGGATCAATGACTGTTGATCTTAATGTACTGGATGAGATACTTTAAGTTGATCCGACTGAATACAATCAAAAAGATTGGTCTGTCACCCACTCTTGGACGGTGCCGGACAGTATCCTGACTGTTACCATGATCTTTGAAGACCTAATGAGGTCTTATACTAGGATCACCAGTGGGACGGAAGCGATCCCAATTTTCAGAAAAGTTGGTAATAGATCCTGAATCACCATCAGGTGGTCAATCCCGAGCCTCTTCTCCAGAGTTCGCTTGGTCAGCCCTGTAATGTCCCCAATGTAAGCTTTGTCATTCAGGGTGTCATTTTAGAGAGTGACTTAACTACCCACCTTCAAGTAGGATCGCCCTAGATATGACATTAGAGACAATGCCATGATAGTCATTTAGTCAAGACTTTGAAAGCATATAGGACAGACCAATGAGATGAATAAGATGTGGTAGTTATATTTCTTATATCGTTTGTGTGTGTTTTTATTCATTTTTGTTTCATTTGCTTTGGCAGTTAGGAAGTGATAAAGTCACAAACAAGTTCCCCATACAACCACCAGTTAGTGCCACAATGCCACTCATTTGGGGAAGAAATGTAATGATATATTTCTTGAGTGTTGTGCATTGTTAACATCTGCCTAAATCTACCAGCCTGAACAACTGGACACTGAGTCCAGGACGTCGATCCTCAACCAGGAAATCCCCTGCCAATTCTTGTGGTGGTCTGCAGCTTGCAGAAATCCTACCAGGGTAAACCACCAGAGGGGGACTGTCATGACTCTCCTGGCTGAGGATCAAAGGCCAATATCAGCTTGGTACATAGCTGACAACAGCCAGACCCTCTTACCCACAGAGGAAGGGAAGTGGGGGTGGACCGGTTTTGACATCATAACACTCTGTCGTAAATTAGGCAGGAGGGAAATCTCTCCCTTCGCTCCTCAATATTGGGAAATAACTATCCCTTTGTTACAGAAGATTTTTCCACCCAAAACTTGAACATCCAACAATGAACACTCAGGCAATATATTTCAATATCCGAATGTTGGGAATGATGAGTGATGGAATATGGAAAATTCATGTATACTTTGTGATGTCATTAAAAATGGTATAAAGATGTTATAATGAAAACATTGTAACTTGAGGAGCTTTTAAACGGTGTATATCAGGTTTGCATCCTTTACGTGGTGTAGAAAATATCAAGGATGAAGAGAATGTTTTTGTGACGATAGGATTGTGATTTTAGTTCCCTAACGAGATCATAGTAATTATGATACTTTGCCTCATAACTAGTCACGCCCCAGAGCACCCAGAGAGCATGTCAGCATGACGAAAACAACCCTTTTTACCCGAGGGTATAAAAGATTGAGTTAAGAATTAACATACCAGACTAAACAGACCACAAGCTGCAGCTATGTCTACATTAGCCAAGTCCTTGAAAATCAACACGAGGTTGGAGAAGACAAAGTAGCCTCTAACAGTCAATGTTACGGTTCAGTAGCTGTTCTGTATATAACAAAGTTGATTTAAGTAGGACCATCCGGATATTCTCTTCAAATCATCGTCGCCTACACTGCTCTCATCACCACTCTGGGGATCATCGACACGGCGGATTAGCAGTCCTCAGAAGACCACACTTCCAGAACGAGTGCAAGTAAATAGACAAGTAAGAAGAAGGACATTGTGACCTCTTGTGGACAATTAGAGCCTTACACCTGAGAAGGATGGATAAGGCCACCCGAAGAAGAAGGCCCAATCGAACCCTTCTCACAAAGCGGAACCCTTTCCATGAAGGCCTGGGTCCAACAGAGATACCCGACGAAGATCTTCAACACGTAAGTACATGCATTACTTCTTACCCAGAAGAGCAGCAGTTCGGGCCAAGGTATTAGGGTTACTGTGAGCGTAGTTCCCAAATGTATCCAAGTGTTGCCTCTTCTCTCTGTCTTTAGCTTTCCATCTTGTGTAACAAGTGTCATATTGTGTTAGTCCACTAGGGACCTGTTGTCATCGTATTAAGTTGTAATCAATAACCTATACCGTGTGCATGTGTATCCTGTGTTATCACTTAGTTTGTTAGTAAATAAATAATCAAAGCAATTTGTGTGGTAGGGAATGATCAATAAGACTCGGGTTTGTACAGATTCAATAAGTCTGTGACATTCAGAATGAGACTGATATGTGGTAATTCATCATTAAGTGACTGTTATCTATATATATATTCTTGAGTTAATTTGGGAGATGGTAACTTGTTAAACAACTTCTCCCGTGGTGCCCCAAATTCCTAATGAGTTAATTGTTACATGGTTAAGTTAATCTAGTACCAATTAAACATAGTAGGTAAATATTCAATAAATAACAGTCATCACATTAATGAAAGTCATGTCACGACACCATCGAGAGCATCCTGACCTGTTACATCACCGCCTGGTATGGCAACTGCTCGGCCTACGACCGCAAGGCACTACAGAGGGTAGTGCGTATGGCCCAGTACATCACTGGGACCAAGCTACCTGCCATGCAGAACCTCTATACCAGGCGGTGTCAGAGGAAGGCCTTACAATTGCCAAAGACTCCAGTCACCCTAGTCATAGATTGTCCTCTCTGGTACCGCACGGTAAGCGGTACCGGAGCGCCAAGTCTATGTCCAAAAGGCTTCTTAACAGCTTCTACCCCCAAGCCATAAGACTACTGAACAGCTAATGAAAGGCCTACCCAGACTATTTGCATTTTTACGCTGCTGCTACTCTCCGTTTATTATCTATTCAGAGTCACTTTACCTCTACCTATAGTACATGTACATATAACCTCAATTACCTCAACTAATCTGTTCCACCGCACATTGATTCTGTACCAGTACCCCCTGCATATAAACTCACTACTGTTATTTTATTATTGCTCTTTAACTTTTTTAGGATAGGGGGCAGCATTCGGAATTTTGGATGAAAAGCGTGCCCAAAGTAAACTGCCTGGTACTCAGGCCCAGAATCTAGGATATGCATATAATTGGTAGATTTGGATAGAAAACACTCTAAAGGTTCTAAAACTGTTAAAATAATGTCTGTGAGTATAACAGAACTTATTTGGCAGGCAAAAATCCGAGGACAAACCATCCAGGATTTTTTTGGGGGGTGACAGTGTTTTCAATGGGTATTTTATGTGGATCTAGATTTCTAAGGCACTTGCTTGCAGTTCCTATCGCTTCCACTGGATGTCAACAGTCTTTAGAAATTGGTTGATGTTTTTCTTTTGAGTAATGAAGAAGTATGGCTGTTCAGAACGAGGGTCGAGTCTAGTGTACTGTTGTGGTTTGGGCGCGAGACCTGATAGCTCGCTCCACTTTGTTTTCGTCCGGTATTGAACACAGTTTATCCCGTCTTAAATTGTATTGATTATTTACGTTAAAAAAAATACCTAAAGTTGTATTAGGAAAGTTGTTTGAAATGTTTGGATCAAGATTACAGGTAACTTATTAGATATTTTGTAGTCATGTTGCGCGAGTTGGAACCGGTGTTTTTCTGAATTAAACGCGCCAAGTAAATGGACATTTTGGAGATATAACGAGGGAATTTATCAAACAAAAGGACCATTTATAATGGTTATGGGACATATTGAAGTGCCAACAAAAGAATTTCTTCAAAGGTAAGGCATGAATTATATCGTTATTTCTGAGTTTGTGTCGCGCCTGGCGGGTTGAATTATGATTGTCATGTGTTTGTTTGATGGGGTGCTGTCCTCAGATAATAGCATGGTTTGCTTTCGCCATAAAGCCTTTTTGAAATCTGACACGGTGGCTAGATTAACAAAAGGCGAAACCTCTTTGCTTGACATCATAGGAAAATCCAGGGAATTTTTTTTGAGCTCATAGGATTTTCCAATTGGTTTCTATGGGAAACCCTATTTATTAGGAACCTGGTTGCAGTTCCTATGGCTTCCACTAGATGTCAACAGTCTTTAGAAATTGGTTGATGTTTTTCTTTTGAGAAATGAAGAAGTAGTGCTGTTCTATGTACGTGTCATTCTGTTTGTTGCGCGTGAACAGGACCGCACTCCATGTTATTTTTCTTCGGTATTGGAAACAGATTATCCCGTCTTAAATGTTAGCGATTATTTACATTTTAGGATAACTGAGGTTGGATTAGGAACATTGTTTGAAATGTTTGGACCAAGATTACAGGTAACTTGTAACCGGTGTATTTCTGAATCAAACAAGCCAAATAAATTGACATTTTGGGGACATAAAGAAGGAATTTATCGAACAAAACGACCATTCATTGTGTCACTGAGACATTTGGGATTGCAAAAAGAAGAAGATCTTCAAAGGTAAGACATTTATTATATCGTTATTTCTGATTTTTGTGTCGCACCTGCCTGGTTGAAAAATTATTTTCATGTGTTTGTATGTGGGGCGCTGTCCTCAGATAATGGCATGATTTGATTTCGCCGTAAAGCCTTTTTGAAATCTGACATAGCGGCTGGATTAACAAGAAGTTAAGCTTTCTTTTGATGTATTACACATATTTTTGTGAATGTTGAATATTGATATTTCTGTAGTTTGAATTTGGCGCCCTGCAATTTCACTGGATGTTGTCAAATCTATTGGCGTGTTAAGGGATCACTAAGAGGTTAAAACTTGTTTTTCAACCACTCCACAAATTTTACAAATAAATTATTTCACTTATAACTTAACTGTATCACAAATCCAGTGGTTCAAAATTTTACATACTGCAAACTAAATTGACTGTGCCTTTAAATAGCTTGGAAAATTCTAGAAAATGATGTCATGCCTTTAGAAGCTTTTGATAGGCTAATTAACATCATTTGAGTAATTGGAGGTGTACCTGTGGAGGTATTTCAAGGCCTACCTTCAAACTCAGTGGCTCTTTGCTTGACATCATAGGAAAATCAAAAGAAATCAAAATTGTAGACCTCCACAAGTAGTGTTCATCCCTGGGAGCAATTTCCAAATGCCTGAAAGTACCACTTTCATCTGTACAAACAATAGTATGCAAGTATAAACACCATGGGACCACGCAGCCGTCATACTGCTCAGGAAGGAGACACGTTCTGTCTCCTAGTGATGAACGTACTTTGGTGCGAAAAGTCTTTATCAATCCCAGAACAACAGCAAAGGACCTTGTGATATATATATATCGACATAACCTGAAAGGGCGCTCCACAAGGAAGAAGCCACTGCTCCAAAATTGCCATAAAAAAAGCCAGACTAAGGTTTGCAACTGCACATGGTGACAAAGATCATACTTTTTGGAGAAATGTCCTGTGGTCTGATGAAACAAAAATAGAACTGTTTGGCCATAATGACTATCGTTATGTTTGGAGGAAAAAGGGGGAGGCTTGCAAGCCGAAGAACACCATCCCAACCGTGAAGCACGGGGGTGGCAGCATCATGTTGTGGGGGTGCTTTGCAGCAGGAGGGACAGCTGCACTTCACAAAATAGATGGCATCATGACGAAGGACAATTATGTGGATATATTGAAGCAACTTCTCAAGACATCAGTCAGGAAGTTAAAGCTTGGTCACAAATGGGTCTTCCAAATATACAATGACCCCAAGCATACTTCCATATTTGTGGCAAAATGGCTTAAGGACAACAAAGTCAAGGTATTGGAGTGGCCATCACAAAGCCCTGACCTCAATCCTATAGAAAATGTGTGGGCAGAGCTGAAAAAGCGTGTGCGAGCAAGGAGGCCTTCAAACCTGACTCAGTTACACCAGCTCTGTTAGGAGGAATGGGTCAAAATTCACCCAACTTATTGTGGGAAGCTTGTGGAAGGCTACCTGAAACATTTGACCCAAGTGAAATACTTTAAAGGCAATGCTATCAAATACTAGTTGAGTGTATGTAAACTTCTGACCCACTGGGAATGTGATGAAAGAAATAAAAGCTGAAATAAATAATTCTCTCTAGTTTTATTCTGACATTTCACATTCTTAAAATAAAGTGGTGATCCTAACTGACCTCAGACAGGGCATTTTTACTGGGATTAAATGTCAGGAATTGTGAAAAACTGAGTTAAATGTATTGGCCAAGGTGTATGTAAACTTCTGACTTCAATTGCAAGTGTGACATTTCATTAAAAAAATATATTTGTCTTCATGTGGTATTGTGTGTAGATTAATGAGGATAAAAAACTATTGAATACATTTTTGAATAAGGCTTTAACGTAACAAAATGTGGAGAAAGTCAAGGGATCTGAATACTTTCCGAATACATTGTATGTAAATTAGATATTTCTGTATTTCATTTTAAATACATTTTTCCAAAAAATGAAAAACATGTTTTCATTTTGTCATCTTGAGGTATTGTGTGTAGATAGGTAAAATCAACCTAATCCATTTTGAATTCAGGCTGTAGCACAACAAGATGTGTGTCACGCCCTGACCTGAGAGAGACGGTTTATTTCTCTATTTTGTTAGGTCAGGGTGTGGGGTGGGCATTCTATGTTTTGTATTTCTTGGTTTTGGGCAGAGTATGGTTCTAATCAGAGGCAGCTGTCTATCGTTGTCTCTGGTTAGGAGTCATACTTAGGCAGCCTTTTCCCACCTGTGTTGGTGGGTAGTTGTTTTCTGTTTAGTTTTCTGTACCTGACAGAACTGTTGGATTGTTTTCGTTTTGTTATTTTGTTCGAGTGTTTCATAGTGAAATAAAATCGTGAACACTCACCACGCTGCGCTTTGGTCCCCTCTCTACGACAGCCGTTACAATGTTTAATAAGTCAAGAATACTTTTTGAAGGCACTGTGTCTTGTTGAATTAAGTGTGTTCCTTTGATAAACATGACTGCATCCCTGAATGAACCACCATCTCATAATAAGCTGAAATCTGTTTTGGCAGCAGATGGTTGGGATGTCAATATTTGGAGAGTTTGACCCATAAGAACTAAAGCAAGAGCCCTACAAAAGTTTCCTACTATAGAATTTGCAGCTGGGACTAATTGGCTATGATGTCACATCTTCTTATTTCAGTCAACACAAAATCAGCAAAGCCAAGCTGACAAACCCACAGTTTGGAAAGGACTGTAGGAATGCCTTAGCAAATAGCAAATGCCCTCAATCTGAATGCTACATACATACATACACGCTGCATTGCTGAGTGGGTGACTACATGGAAATCAAAAGGGGAATATTTTTGCTTTGATTTTGTTGCAGGAGAAAAGGAAGCCTTTCAAATGGATCCAAAGCAAAATATTCACATCTGCGGTGTGATTTATGTGGTTGAGGTACTGGCAGAAATGGGGAGATTATGTTCTGCCCAAACAAGACATCTCACCTTTCATCTCCCTCATTACTGGCAAAATCAATTTGAATACATATTTATGTATTTATGTTGCAGATTGTTTGCAAGCAGCTGTGATGTGTTAATGTTGGGTTTATTGATGATAAACTATCTTGGCCAGAGTTGGATCAGGAACAAAAAGACTGAAAAGCCTAATCATATGTGTAAAATGTGTGTTCACACAAATCTTGGACTGTGACCTGAACACACAAACATGTTAATTGAGATGCTATGAAGTTATCAATTAATTTAAGCATATTCAGTCGGCCGTAGAGCATTACAAACTGTAAATAATACAACAATAAGGCAAGAGAGGAGCTGCGAGATGCTGTAACCAAACGAGATGAGGCTGTACACACCAAAAACAGGCCTTTTTAGCTTTCATACATATATTGACATATCAACATCACCTCCTCCAAAACCATCCCCCATCCTCCAAAATAATGAAATCCTCTCATAGTGGCTGTTGAGACTGTGTCCATGACTGGAGTAATTAATAAACGAGTCAATGCTAAGAGTGATGAATTAGATATTGATTGAGAGATCCTTGATGTGGATTTATGAAGCATTAGAGCTGGTAATTGTCCGATGCACTCAGTCACTGTGTGTAATTACACACTAGCTTACACTTTTCCTTTTGACTGACTGACTCCTATTAGCAGCTCTCTTGATGCTGCCTCTCCAGAGCTGGCTGTTGCTTGGACTGAATTGTCTTTTTTATATATCTGATTGACTTACACACCCCTCCATATAGCCTACAAGAATACAAAAATAGTTCCTGAAAGCCCACCCTTGAGATAAATCACTATATCGTCAGTATATGGAATTATAGGTATGGCTACAAATGCCAGGAAACATTAGTAGCAATACATTCATTTGACATACATGGCCTTTCATGTATGTAAAATTCCTGATATTTTGGAGCTTTTCAATAGAATTTCTGTCATTGCTTTACTGATGAAAGCTTTAATTACTTACAGTTTCAAATAATTCTAAGGCTTGTCATAAAGTTCCAGTAATAACAGTAATCTTGGTGTGCACCTTTCCTATTGTCATCTATTGATAATGATCTATTACCATGATCAAGTATCATTATCATGGTCTATTATCATTTATCAGTCTGTCTGTAATTATTCCTGCACCACTGTCACATTGACAGGACCACTGAGGATTCTCTCTCCAGTCACGTGTAGAAATGTGTCTAATCCTGACCACTTCGGAGGGTAGAATTGATGGAGGATTGGTGGCACATTTAGGATTATTCTGACAATATAAGGAAAAGACGAGTAAACAACTGGGATGGAGTGTGGTGGGTTGGGTGGACAGTTCTTCAGACACCCACCCTCAGGAGAGGTGTCAGTGGAGAGAAGTGGAGGAGAGACAATGCCATATCTGGTCATTGTGAAAAGTGACAGCACCAAGGAAGTGCAAAGGAGAGGAATTGTGGTGAGGGAGGGGGGATAATGGGAGGGTGATATATGCCCAAAGTCCTCGCAAGGGGAAAAAATAAACAAAATGGAAAGCCAAATTCGATTGACGATAGGGGTCCAGTGCAAAGACACTACCAGCATGCCTGGGAACAGAAAGCAATTTCAAGGGCAAGAAGAGACGATAAGAAACAAACTATAACTGTATACATAAGTGAATTACAGAATAAACAGAAACGACCCCCAAAACGTTTTTCTTCTTGGTCGCTCGTGTTCGCATGTATGTTACAAATTGTTTCCCTTAGCATGAGTCTTTGACACCAATAGCTGAGGACTTTTTCTCCAGCGCCTGTTGCAAGATTAGGCTATCTCCTTGTGCACATGGATGACTGACTCCTTAGGGCCAGTTGCATCCTTGTTGCCCCTCTCTCGATCCCAAGGCCAAAAACATTTATATTTTCAACAGGATTATTTACTCCATAAGCCACCTGACAGGCAACAGAATTAGCCACACCGTTCATGCCCCTGGCACCCCACCGAACATATCATCTCCTCAATGACTAACAGGGAAAATTGTAAGTCGACCTTATGCCAGTCCTTGTCAGTGGCACGTGGCATGTTTATTTCACTTTTATACACAGTAGCCAACTCTATTATCCTGGACCCACCCACCATTTGTCAATTTAACAATCAAGAATGTCTTCAAAAAACGACCCTGGGATACTCACAGGTGCTATATCTGATCTATGATAACCAGAACATTGATTATGGTGTAAATGTCAGTCAAATCAGTTGCCAAGCCTTACTGGATTTCTATCTGAAATCCATTACTGACCCTTACATCATCCAATAAGTCATGTCCCAAAGTTGGTAGCCCAACATAATGATTTATTCAATATGCATGCTAAAGTTTGACCAATATATTTCAAAAACGCTTACTCACTCCAGCTTATGTCTCTGCTATATGTTTCCTCTGAAAACATTGTTATTGTGTTGGTTAACGATTTCAAATTCCGTTGCTATAGCAGTTCTCTCTTATCTCTTACCACATGCCGCCATATTACACCACTACTTTCCCTAAATCTAACCCTAGTAATCCTTCGCCAAGAATTCTTCAAACCAAGAATTTGAAGCAATAACTGAAACATTGACAGCCGTTTTTATACAGGAATACTCTCAAATAAGCACAGCATGATTTTCAGGCTTTTAGTTTTAACCACTGATTTTCTGCCATTCATATTGATGTATTTAGGTATGCTGGGATCTTTGTCCATTAGGTCAAATCAATCATGTAAAATGACTGGGGGGTAGATAATTATCCTATGTGAAAACGCAATGACTTCGTATGCACTGGTTGTTAATTTAATGTGTAGCGTTAAAATTGACATCATCTGTCAGATGACAGTGGTGAATACTGAGGCCGTGTCACCTGTGGGAAGACAGTGAGGGATATCTCCCATGTAGTCATTCTCACACTTTTGCTAAATACAACTTTAATAGAAGATTACATTTATTTTGCTAAAAAGTAGTAAGTAACCCTTCCGAGTAAGCCTTGGACAAGTAAGCCTTGTCTGAGCCAGAACGATAGTAAGTGCTTCATCTTAGTGAATATATGCTTTTATTTATCCTTTAAGGCTACAGTCATGTAGCTATACATCCTTACCTTTTATCTAGGGACTTTTAACTTCCTGAGAAACCAGGTATGTGCACTCTGCATCAAATCAGTAACAATGATCAATGTTGCTGCACTGAATGTTCTAAACCTGGTCCTCCAGGTATACTGTATACGAGAGTCTTCTGCGTTAACTACCTTAGGGCTCATTTTGTATTGATGCCATTCTAATCCGGACAATAACACTTGTGGCTTTGATGGCCTTCCCCCTTGACATCCCCATTAATTAATAAATAGCATGGAGGAGTGGCTGCTGCTGGCAAAAACACCATCCCAGCCCTACACCACAACTCAGTCAACCCCAGTGAGCTCCTCAATGCAACTCTCAATCCCGGATGCCCTCTGTTGACGTGCAAAGCAATTAAGTGGTCCCCCAAACCTCAATTTTCTGTGGTTTAAGAGACTTATTTACCACACTCTTCCTCAAAGAAGACTGTTCAAAACTAACTCTAATGACTTAATTTGAGGCTACAAAACAATCTTGGTAATTAAGGGGGCCTCATCAGGCCTGGGAGACAGACAGGCCTAAATATGTGGCTTAGCAGCGACGCTCAAAGCCCTGCCACTGAATTAGTTACATTTCTAATCAGAGACGAGCAGTTTTAATGGAACTAGAGGAAGACGGCTGGGGACCCAGGCAGATCCACTTTAATTAAAGGAGCAACAATTAATCAATTACTCATTTGTTAGGTGCAAAGGCAGTTAATCAGAATTTGCCAAATGTATTCTAAATTGTTGTGTGTTATTTGTTTGAAATATACACTTTCTGTTTTGGGGGCCTTTTCAAGCTGTCACAGCTACAGCACAGGGCTCATTTGAAACCACATAAATAAGCAAATAAATAAATAAACAACTTTTTCGTATTTGAAAAAGCGGATGGTTAATCACAAGTCAAAGCGCATGCTCTTCTGGCAGACTTGCCTTTTTAATGTACTGTACAATTTGCATGGGTAGTGATCCACAGAACAGTTTACATTATTCCATGACAATTTCCAGATCATCCATCATGCATTTGCTTCACACTGTCATATTAATCTTCAACCTGTAATTATAATACCATTAAGATGCTGCGTATCCCGGAAAATAGGGCCTAAATGATTCCACGAATCAATCCCAATCAAAGTTCCGCAAATAGCACCAGGTTGTAGTCGGTGAGAGAAGTGTCAGACATAGACAAAGCCTGCATGACTTCTTACAGGCTGAAACTGGCAAAAAGTATCAAGGATCCTTTCCAAGGGTATATTAGTTTTACACAGCGTAAATGTGCTGAGTGAACCCACAGAGATGATATATATAAATGCTTAAACTATAAAACTGCAACTATGTTGACATGCAAAATTACTTGGACCATCAACAGGGGTCTCCCAAATGTGACTTGCAAATTCAATCAGCCAGTTTTCAGTCAAACTGAACATCTCAATGATTTATTAATTCAACTAGGACCCAAATGCTAAAGCAGATAACATTTTCTCAAATGTTACAAGAAGCTTTTAAAGTTTATCAGATAATTTGGTCTGCCTCCAAGAAGTGGGTTTTGCATTGACTGTGTCTAATTCCATGGAATCCTCCAATTTAAACAATGTAATGTCAAATTGAGATTGTTGATGAATGTATAATGAATGTAAAAGTTAATGACTCAGTATTTCAGACAACTTTATAATGACGTGCTGTTGCTGACATAATACAGACAGTGATAAGAGTATGTGGGCCAGAAGCAGAAACCACTTTATTTCAGTAATATCTAAATATATATCTGTCTCTTATTTAAAAAGGGATAATTTAGCCCTCACTTACGGTAAATGCAGTTTGTCTGGTGTATTTCCTTAATATCTACTAAATAAATCCAATGAATGGATTTTTGAGTAAGGATATGGAAGCGTCAAACTAAAATGACTATCAACATTTTGGGACAGTTTCCCAGACAGAGATTTGAGATTCTCCATTAAGCTTGCTTTTTAGGGCATGACAAGACTTAATCTGTGTCCGAGAAACTGCTCCTATATGACCAAAGTTGACCGCAGGACTAAAGTGCAACATGGTAGAATTACAAATATATTCACAAGAACTCAGCAATGGGTGAACAAACAGTGTTGTATATGATTTCATATTTCATAAATACATGTAATTTATGTATGAGTCAAGGAGATACTGGGTTACATTTATTGTTTTCTAATGGTAAGCAACATGTTAACTTAAAGTTGGACGTCTGTTTGCAATATTACAGCAACAAAGACTCCAACAACAAACTTTTTCCCCCCTTGAACATCATTGCATGCGCAATAGTACAGCAGAGTATGTACTATAAAAAAAATACCACGATGCTGAATGCATCTCTGCTCCATTTCATAAACAGAACAATAGCAAATGCACCTGGTGGCGCTGTTTCACCTTATGTGGATCGCATCTTTAAACTGAAAATTATCACAATTCAGCAGGAATTATTTACTATCTGTCTATTTTCCCTGCCAATTTGCAGAAGTCCTCACAAGGATAGCAAAAAATAGGAACATTTGGACAAGTGGGGACAATTCGCCAGTTCGCACAAGGAAAAAGGCTGTTTTAGGCTAAAGGGTTAGGTTTAGGGTTAGGATTAGAATTAGAGTTAGGGTTAGGGGTTAAGGTTAAGTTTAAGGTTAGGGAACATAGGATTTTGAATAGGAATCAATTGTTTGGTTTGGTTTGGTCCACAAGGATTGTGTGAGAATGCCTCTGAGTTCGTGTTTCATGACTCATGCTAACTGTCAAAGCCTGCAAAATGTGCATCCATTTCCATGCATCTGCTTGACGCAGGTTTACTGCCTTGCTTGCTCTCCTTCTCAGAACGCCTGTTAATCATGCTCAATGCTGCACTGCTCAATGGGAAAACAGAGGTAGGGCAGAAGGCCCAATTGCACCTTGCTATTGACTTTATGGAGAGGCCAAACCACTGAATCCACAGAGGTTTTCACCTTGACTCCTACCCATTTAAGGCCAAAACAGGCCAGTTTCTGCTGACTGGGTCTTATAACGGCTAACCCTCCATCACTGACACAATCTTCCTCCCAGCATCTATTATTTTTCTCCACCAATGAAAACCAAGTCATTTATGGAAGGAGAAAGAACACTGCTCTGTCTCTGTAAACAAAAAATAACATGGCAGTGCCGTTTCGGGCCACCCCAATGACTCAAGGTCCCATGATACATTCATTTTCATTTTTCCCACACTGACTAGTATGAAAGTATTTATGCTAGCTGGCATTGGCCAGGGCCATATTCACTGTAAGGTGCTAGAGGCATAATAGTTAGTCAAAATTATATCCCAGGGATGTTAAATGCACAAATGGAATGAAAATCAGTCCAAGAATAATAAGAAAACAGGCAAGTTCTTCTAGAGCGCCAGATGGTGTGAAATGACAAGATTTACTGCATGACTAAGAAAAAAAATTGCTGGCAAAAGGAATGAAGCTTATTTCTTAAGCATAAACAAAATAAAGTGCAATGGAATGACATTTTTAAGTCCTGAGATTAATGGGGAATGCAAATTGTGATACAGCAAGACTTACTGTGCCTGGCTTGATCTCAGAAATATAGATGAGTCTGAATAATTTTATGGTGAGGCACATAATTCTGTACAGACTTTCGGTGCTTTCTCCAAACATGTCACAATGGCTAGCAGAATCTGCTGATACTCTGATCACAGGCCTTGAGAGCTAATTTATGCCTATTAATAACTGTCACAATTTATCCAACTTACAAAATATGTCTGGTGATGAATACATGTTATTATCTTGTTCATGCATACGATACAGATGTTTGCTGACATAAGAACATTGCACATGATCAGCAGGAAGTCTTTGATCATAAATCATATTTAGTTCTCTGCCTTAAGGACAAACTGTTTGGTCTTGTTCTCTAAACTGTTCTGTTCAGTCTTGATATTGTACCCTATGCCACCTCACATTACCAGATGCCCAATTTTCTGAACACTTACTATGCATAAAACAGTTGCAACCACAACAAAATTACGGACAATGTACACAGTTTCCGTCATCCCTGTACCTATATGAGAACAGCCGTGGAGAATACTCTGTAGTCTCAATTGCCTTATCTGTGATTTGCAACTGATGAACTACCAGGAGGCTTCTCACGGCTTCTCACGTATGGATCAACTGACAGAGAGAAAGGCCCTGATCCATTTCTCTCCCAGAGAGATAAGCACTGTCCATCAGCTTGACTGACATACTGTATCTAAGAGAGCAGGTATAATTTAGCAGTCATTGTAGTGGGCTGGACTTGATAGGACTAGATAAACTTTCTCATCCATCCGTTGGACAGATTTCAAATGTAAACTATACACATGGGAGGGAAAAGCTGTGCTGATATACTCATCAGATATCTACAACATAGATCAAAATGCCATATTCTTGCATTGTGTTCTTACTGAACCCTCTTTTCTACCCAAACTTTCAAGCTACATAAGGAGAAGCCTGGAAATTGAGGCTAGTATAAAACCAAACTAAATCCCATAAGCAGACTCTATTTGTATGAGTAAGGTATAAGGGAACTAAATACGACAGTATTCCACTGCTCTTGAGCGCCCTCAATCAGCATTCCACACTTCCCACTTGGCTCCCTCATCTTCACTCAGACAAAGGAAAATTTCATCCTGGGGGAATCAGGATTTAATTTGATCATATAACTGCCCACGAATAGGGCGGGTCTGGGCTTTGCGTGCTGAACAATACACCCTATGACGACAACTGGTGTATTGGGTCGGGGGGGGGGGCATATGCTGTGTGGCATATTGTGAAGCCTTTGTTATATTGATCGCACTATACGTTTGTGTGCATGTAGATATGGTTATCCTTTTTCGATAGAGCCATTGGACGTCTTTCAGCATTGTTCCTATCGGCAGATTTATTGATAAATGTACAAAGTGACACATTTTTTCAGACTCTTAAAGACTACAACTCGGTGTGGGGCAGTGCCTCCTGCTCTTGTGTCTCGATTGTAAATTGTTTTTCTCTTTTTAGTCATAGATATGGCGAACTAAACAGAAAGCAGCTAACTAGCCACCTAAACCAGCAACCTAAAGCTAGGTTTACCAGTAAATGTTAGAACATGACTGGAGTTGGCTAGTTAGCCTGGTTCCTGCAAGCTTGCTATGCGCCAAACCTCACGTTTGTAACTTATTAGTAAATGTGTAACATTAGCTCTCAAAAACTAGGAAGCTTTCTGCCTTTTTTCTTACAGTTTTCAGTGGTAAGCTTCGCCCACGACTGGCTCATGTGAACTCCAATCCCGAGGCTGTGTTTTATTAATGTTTAGAAACGGCAATAATTATCACTTGCAATACAGCTTTCAAATCATATGGACCTTATCTTTCATCATCGAGAAATAATCCTTCAAATATAAAAGATGAATTTACTGTTGAATTTTTGCACTGTTCCATACAGCTATGGGTGCCTCCATCCAACGAAACTACACTTCCGCTAACCTTCCAGTGTTATGCTGTAACAACGATATATTACTGTGTGGGAACACTAAACCTAACCTGTGAAGGTGTGTATCAATTTAACCCTCAGTTTTTAAAGAAGTATTTTTCATTGATATGAAAGATAAGGTCGGGCCTCCCGAGTGGCGCAGCAGTCTAAGGCACTGCATCGCAGTACTTGAGGCGTCACTACAGACCCGGGTTCGATCCCAGGCTTTGTCACAGCCAGCCGTGACTGGGAGACCCATGAGGCAGCGCACAATTGGCCCAGAGTCGTCCGGGTTAGGGAGGGTTTGGCCAGCCAGGATTTATTTGTCCCATCAGTCTCTAGCGACTCCTTGTGGCGGGCAAGGCACCTGCAAGCTGAATTCGGTCGCTAGCTGGACGGTGTTTCCGCCGCCACGTTGGTGCAGCTGGCTTTCGGGTTAAGTGAGCAGTGTGTCAAGAAGCAGTGGGGCTTGGCAGGATCATGTTTCGGAGGACGCATGGCTCTCGACCTTCACCTCTACCGAGTCCTTAGGGGAGTTGCAGCGATTGAATATCACAAAAATTGGGGAGAAAATAAACAATAAAATAAAAAAAGATAAGGTCCTTATGCTTCCAAAAACGTATCGCAACCGATGCGAGTTAATGTTCAGACCGAGCGTCGAGGCTATTGACAACCCCCCCCCAGGTACAAAAGACGCCTTCGTCCAATGACTCTTATGTGTAATGTAATGAAATGGAGAGTCATGATCAAGGCCTAGCGTAACATCAACCAATGTAAACCTAAATAATTTTACTAGCTAGCTATGTAACATAATTAACAAAGGTTGACATATTGGTTGTGATTATGACAGTAGAAGCATTTAAATATCACAAAATTATAGGCAAGATAAAGTTAAGATTCCAAACAGATGTAAATAAAAATGATTCTATCCAGCAAGCTAGCTAGCTAGCTAAATTTACTAACAGTGAGGAGAAGCAATGATGCAAACATTTACTGCTGTAAATCTCTGACAAATATGCATGATAGACATGCATGATAGACATGGCTGTAGTTAGGTACTGTCTGCCTACCTAGGTACATTTGTACTGCCTGGTCACTGTGCAAAAGTTGAGGGCTAATTTATTTATTTTCAGGCTAGATATTGTTCTAAATAATCTCTGTGCCTGTGCACATGTATATATGTTCAACTAGCCTACCCTAATGTTGTTATAATGGCACAGTTCCACTGTAGTTCAAACTGTAGAATAAAGTATAATTTATTATATTTTTTGTCTTACAGACAATACTGTGTCGTGTGGTGCCTGGGATTCTTTATGGAGTGGATTCTAGATGTGGAGGACATAATTCCTTTGTCTGGGTGTTTAATTGGAGCAGAACTGTATCCCGTGAACTGTATCCCTCTAGATGGATTTTACATTATGCTAGATTTCAAGCAGTAGATGACTCGAGGAGCTGAATGGCAGTTTGATCATGACAACACCCCTCCCATAAATTTCTGATCAACAGATATCTTCACTTTACACCTCAGACACACACACACACACACACACACACACACACACACACACACACACACACACAACAGAGCAGCTAAATCACACTGCTGTGCAGGTATTCCCTGAACTTTACTACACTGTATTTTCTTACTGTATGTGTCTTTTTGAATGGCAATTTCACCATGACCACCTCTCCCATAAACTGCTGATCACCAGTTATCTTCACTTTACTGCACATGAAACACACTCAGACACTCTGAACTGTACTTCACTGTACATACTGTATTTTTGTCTGTGTTACTTTTACAGGATAACATTAAAATCCAATCAAATGTTATTGGTCGCATACACATATTTAGCAGATGTTATTGTGGATGTAGCAAAATGCTTGTGCTCCTAGCTCCAACAGTGAAGTAATATCTAATAATACACAGCAATACCTGCACATCTAAAAAGTAAAAGTATGGAATTAAGAAAAATATACACAGTAACACTCAAACGTTTGGACACACCTACTCATTCAATGGATTTTCTTTATTTTTACTATTTTCTACATTGTAGAATAATAGTGAAGACATCAGAACTATGAAATAACACATATAGAATCATGTAGTAACTAAAAAAGTTTTAAACAAATCAAAACATATTGTATATTTTTGATTCTTCAAAGTAGCCACCATTTGCCTTGATGACAGCTTTGCACACTCTTGGCATTCTCTTAACCAGCTTCATGAGGTAGTCACCTGAAATTAATTTCAATTAACAGGTGTGCCTGTTGAAAGTTAATTTGTGTTTGAGCCAATCAGTTGTGTTGTGACAAGGTAGGGGTGGAATACAGAAGATAGTCCTATTTAGTAAAAGACCAAGTCCATATTATGGCAAGAACAGCTCAAATTAGCAAAGAGAAATGACAGAATAGTACAAATAAAGAAAAACCCTGGAATGAGTAGGTGTGTCCAAACTTTGACAGGCACTATATTTACACTCCGGACTCTGACATTGCTGGTCCTAATATTTCTATTACATTGATCGTCCTAATATTTCTATATTTAAAATAAATATTAGGATGAGCAATGTCGGGATCCAGAGTATAACTATAAATATATCTACAGTGTCCTCCCTGAATTGTTGCAACCCTATGTAAATATGAACAAAAAAGGGTTTAAAAAAATGTCATTGTTGTTCATCAGCTTGATTTTACACTCAAAATATAATGTGAATCTAACCTTTAACCATTTGTATTACGATTATTGGCACCTCTACACATTTTTATGAACAAAATCTAATTGATGTATATTCTGATTTAAGATTTTACTTTTGAAAGTACATTTGAGTCTTTTCGGAACTCTTAAACAGTCATCCATGACTTCCTGTTTCACTGAGGTATAAATATGAGGTGACATACAGGCTAAACTCCCTGAGTCATCAATCAACATGGAAAAGGCTATAGAATACATAAATGAAATGAGACAAAATGTTGTTGACCTTCACAAATCAGACAATGGCTATAAAAACATAGCTACACGCCTGAAAATACCCATCTCCACTATTAATGCAAAAAATTAAGAAATGTAAAACAACTGGAGCTGTGATGAACCTGCCTGGAAGAGGACACACGTTTATTTTGCCCCCACGCACAGTGGGAAGGATGGTTCAGGTGGAAAAAAAATCTCCAAGGTTCACAGTTGGAGAATTGCAGATGATGGTTACATCTTGTGGTCACCAAGTCTCCAAAACTAGAAGGGTTGCCAGAAGAAAGCCCCTGCTGTCACGAAACCACAAACATAAGCACCTGGAGTTTGCTTAAAATGTCATTGGAACTTTGATTGCAACTAGGTTCTATGGTCTGATGACACTAAAATATAGCTTTTGGCAACAAAAACCCAAGGTGGTTTTGGTGTAAAAAAAGCCGTAACCTAATCCCCACTGTGAAGTATGGTGGTGGATCTGTGATGTTGTGGGGCTGTTTTACTTCCAAAGGCTCTGTAAAACCTGATAGGATACATGGCATCATGGACTCCATCAAGTACCAGGAGATTTTAGGCCAAAACCTGTCTGCCTCTGCCAGGTGGCTAACACTTGGTCATCGTTGGATCTTCCAACAGGACATCGATCCAAAGCATACCTCCAAATCCACAAGAAAATGGTTCACTGACCATAGAATCAAGCTTTTGCAATGGCCATCCCAGTCCCCTGACCCATCCCATTGAAAACCTGTGGGGTGAAATGAAAAGGATAGTCCACATGCGAGGACCAAGGACTCTGAAGGATCTGGAGAGTTTCTGTATAAAGGAATGGTCTCAAATCCCTTCCTATGTGTTCTCCCACCTCATCAAACATTATTGGCAAAGGGAGGGTGCACAAAGTACTAAATTCAGGGGTGCCAATAATTGTGAAATATTGACTTCTTGATGACAATATATATTTGTTTTACAATTTTAACTATATTAAAGCTTAGATTTATATGATATTTTGAGAGTAAGATCAAGCTAATAGTCACAATTACTTTTTTCACAGCCTTTTTTGTTCATATTTACCTAGGGTGCCGATAATTCAGGAGGGCACTGTATATATGATGGATGTATATACATTATGGACAGTGTATGGATAGTATAGTAGTCGTAATAGTAGTAGTATATCTTCTTTGGGCTAGGGGGCAGTATTTTCACATCCGGATAAAAAACGTACCCGATTTAATCTGGTTAAGACTCCTGCCCAGTAACTAGAATATGCATACAATTACTGGCTTTGAATAGAAAACACCCTAAAGTTTCTAAAACTGTTTGAATGGTGTCTGTGAGTATAACATAACTCCTATGGCAGGCAAAAACCTGAGAAGATTTCATGCAGGAAGTGGCCTGTCTGACAAGGTGTTGTTGTTCTTGCTTCTGTTTATTGAAGAGTCCGGATCTTAGCTGTAACGTGACACTTCCTACGGCTCCAATAGGCTCTCAGAGCCCGGGAAAAACCTGAACGATGACGAGGCAGCCTCTGGCTGAAACACATTATCGCCTTTTCCAAGTGGCCCATCAGAGGACAAAGGGCTTAGGCGCGTGCCCGATTCGACCCCGTGCAGAATTTTCCTTCGGCTGTTTACCTAATTGCAGATTCCCGGTCGGAATATTATCGCTTTTTTACGAGAAAAATGGCATAAAAATTGATTTTAAACAGCGGTTGACATGCTTCGAAGTATGGTAATGAAAAATTTAGAAATCTTTTGTCACGAAATGTGCCGTGCGCACGACCGTTATTTACCATTGGGATAGTGTCTAGAACGCACGAACAAAACGTCGCTGTTGGAACATAACTATGGATTATTTTGGACCAAACCTACATTTGTTATTGAAGTAGAAGTCCTGGGAGTGCATTCTGACGAAGAACAGGAAAGGTAATCAAACTTTTCTAATAGTAAATGTGATTTTGGTGAAGGCTAAACTTGGTGGGTGTCTAAATAGCTAGCCCTGTGATGCCGGGCTGTCTACTCAGAATATTGCAAAATGTGCTTCATCCGAAAA
Organism: Salmo trutta; assembly: GCF_901001165.1. Taxonomy (NCBI): domain Eukaryota; kingdom Metazoa; phylum Chordata; class Actinopteri; order Salmoniformes; family Salmonidae; genus Salmo; species Salmo trutta. The sequence continues at coordinate 24,586,939 of NC_042963.1, read as the reverse complement.
GCTATTTTAAAATCGGACATATCGAGTGCATAGAGGAGTAATGTATCTATAATTCTTAAAATAATTGTTATGCTTTTTGTGAACGTTTATCGTGAGTAATTTAGTAAATTGTTAGTAAATTCGCCGGAAGTTTGCGGGGGGTATGCTAGTTCTGAACGTCACATGCTAATGTAAAAAGCTGGTTTTTTATATAAATATGAACTTGATTGAACAAAACATGCATGTATTGTATAACATAATGTCCTAGGTGTGTCATCTGATGAAGATCATCAAAGGTTAGTGCTGCATTTAGCTGTCTTCTGGGTTTTTGTGACATTATATGCTAGCTTGAAAAATGGGTGTCTGATTATTTCTGGCTGGGTACTCTGCTGACATAATCTAATGTTTTGCTTTCGTTGTAAAGCCTTTTTGAAATCGGACAGTGTGGTTAGATTAACGAGAGTCTTGTCTTTAAATAGCTGTAAAATAGTCATATGTTTGAGAAGTTGAAGTAATAGCATTTCAAAGGTTTTGAAAATTGCGCCACAGGATTCAACTGGCTGTTACGTAGGTGGGACGAATTCGTCCCGCCGGTCCTAGAGAGGATATCTGAAGAATACATAGGATAGAATAGTATATGTAGAGCAATAGTTCAATAGAATAGGCCTTGACTACAATACAGTATACAGTGCATTCAAAAAGTATTCAGACCCCTTGACTTTTTTCTAATTTTGTTACGCTACAGCCTTCTTCTAAAATGTAGTAAATTGTTATTTTTCCTCATCAATCTACACACCATAATGACAAAGCAAAACAGAGTTTTAGATTTTTATGCCAAAAAAAGGAAAACTTAAATATGACATTTACATAACTATTCAGACCTTTTACTCAGTAATTTGTTGAACCACCTTTGGCAGTGATTACAGCGTTGAGTTTTATTGAGTATGACGCTACAAGCTTGGCACACCTGTATTCGGGGAGTTATTCCCATTCTTCTCTGCAGATCCTATTGAACTCTGTTAGGTTGGATGGGGAACGTCGCTGCACAGCTATTTTCAGGTCTCTCCAGAGATGTTTGATCAGGTTCAAGTCCAGGCTCTGACTGGGACACTCAAAGACATTCAGAGACTGGTAGTGAAGCCACTCCTGCTTTGTCTTGGCTGTGTGCTTAGGGTCGTTGTCCTGTTGGATGGTGAACCTTCGTCCAGAGTGCTCTGGAGCAGGTTTTCATCAAGGATTTCTCTGTACTTTGCTCTGTTCATATTTCGCTTGATCCTGACTAGTCTTCCAGTCCCTGCCACGGAAAAACATCCCCACATTATGATGCTGTCACCACCATGCTTCACCGTAAGGGATTGTGGCAGGTTTCCTTCACACGTGACACTTGGAATTCAGGCCAAAGAGTTCAATCTTGTTTTCATCAGACCAGGTAATACAGCCGATATGACTCTCTCAATGGTGCATCTGCAAAAGTTTGTGAGGGTCTTAGGGACCAAGCTGAATTTCTTCAGCCTCCTGAGGTTGAAGAGGCGCTTGTCTTCACCAAGCTTTTCACCTTCACTACTGCGGCCCCATCAATGTGGATGGGGGTGTGCTACCTCTGCTGTCTCCTGAAGTCCACGATCAGCTCAATATTTTTGTTGACATTGAGAGATATTACTTTCCTTGTACCACTCTGCCAGGGTCCTCACCTCCTCCCTGTAGGCTGTCTCATTGTTATTGGTAATCAGGCCTACCACTGTTGTATCATCTGCAAACTTGATGGTTGATTGGATACATGTGTGGCCACGCAGTCATAGGTGAACAGGGAGTACAGGAGGGGGCTGAGCACGCACCCTTGTGGGGCCCCTATGTTGAGGATCAGCGTAGTGGAGGTGTTGTTGCCTTCCTTCACCACCAGTGGGCGGCCCGTCAAAGTCCAGGACCCAGTTGCACAGGACGGGGTTCAGACCCAGGGCCCAAGCTTAATGATGAGGTTGGAGGGTACTATGGTGTTGAAGGCTGAGCTGTAGTCAATGAACAGCATTCTTACATAGGTATTCCTCTTGTCCAGATGGGATAAGGCAGTGTGCAGTGCGATGGCGATTGCGTTATCCGTGGATCTATTGGGGCGGTATTCAAATTGCAGTGGGTCTAGGTTGTCGGTAAGGTGGAGGTGATATGATCCTTAGCTAGCCTCTCAACGCACTTCATGATGAATGAATTGAGTGCTATGGGGCGATAGCCATTTAGTTCAGTTATTTTCAATTCCTTGGGTACAGGAACAATGGTGTTAATATTGAACGAAGAGGGGACAGCGGACTGGGATAGGGAGAGATTGAATATATCCTTAAATACCCCAGCCAGCTGGTCTGCGCATGCTCTTAGGATGCGGCTAGGGATGCCTTCTGGGCCGGCATCCTTGCGAGGGTTAACAGGCTTAAATGTCTGACTCACTTCGTCCATGGAAAATGAGAGCTCACTGTCCTCGGAAGCATCGGTGGCCCACGTCGGCAGCACAGTGTTTTCCTCGAAGCAGGTGAAGGTGTTTAGCTTGCCTAGTAGATGTCGGTGTCTGCGATGTGGCTGGTTTTCTTGTTGAATACCCAGTTCTCTTTTTCATTTAGCATTAGTGTACACTCTAGTGGCGTGCGGGTCAGCTGACTGTCTTGACTTTATAGCATCCCTAGAAGTCATGGGTTATTGAGTCATTGTTACTTTTACACTTAAGACATGACTGTCGTTTTGCTGTAGAATTTGTGCATTTTGTCTCTTGTTTAATACATTCTATACATTAGTTTACAGTGGATTAAGCCTGAATGTCCATTACCTGTAAGTTTGTTAGTTATATTCCAACATTCCCTCCATCTTGTGCCAATATCAGTTATTTTTATGTCTTGGTTCCAATAGTCTTAGTTTTTCTAAAAGGTTATCAGTTGGATAGGATCTCTGCAAGATGTTGTATATCTTACCTATCATATGAGTATCCTTTTCTGACTCCAATAGGATTCCCTCAAGATTGCTCTAATGTACAAAACATTTCAAATCGAAATTTCATGATGTGCATGATGTGCAACTTTTAAATTGCATGTATTTGAAAATATCTACATTGGTTAGTCCAAAAATGCTTTTTAATTCTGTCATGAAATACATTATTTAATAGCTGTTTGATACATGAAACTAGGAAGCACTGAATTGACTCACATGTGTTGTCATTTTTGTAAATAGGGGCGCTACTTTGTCCGAGGATGTTAAATACAATTTTATGGGAAATCTTTTTGATACCTGGTGCTTTTCTCCGCGCAAATGTTTTAACAGTGTCTAATATTTATTTTGGGGTGATTTCTATTTTTTATGATCATTTTTTGTCTGCTGATAGCTTTTCAGGATTGTTGAGTCTAAGAAGGCTGTAGGATTAGTCCAACGGTCGTTTCATTCTGTCACGTCCTGACCAGTAAAAGGGGTTATTTGTTATTGTAGTTTGGTCAGGGCGTGACAGGTGTTTGTTTTGTGTGTTTCGGGGTTTTTGGTTTATGTTCTAGGTTATCTATTTCTATGTTAGTTTTGTCAATGACCTCCAATTAGAGGCAGCTGGTTGTTGTCTCTAAATGGAGGCCATATTTAGTTGTGTTTGTTTTCACTTGTGTTTGTGGGTGGTTGTTCCTAGTATAGTCTGTGCACCTTACTGGACTGTTTTCGCCGTTTGTTTTGTTTAAGTGTCTTCTCCTTAATAAAGTAAAGAAGATGATCAATATACCCACTGAATTTTGGTCCACTCCTTACAACGCCCGTTACAGAACCACCCACCAATGAAGGACCAAGCAGCAGAGGAAGGAGCAGAAGGAGAGATACTTGGAGTCATGGACATGGGAGGAGATCCTAGATGGAAAGGGACCTTGGAGGCAGGCTGGGGAGTACCGGCAACCTAAGGAGGAGCTGGAGGAAGCAAAGGCAGAACGACGGAGGTATGAGGCATTATATCCTCCATTTCAGGAGGTGAGGAGGCAGCCCCCCAAAAATGTTTTGGGGGGGGCACACGGGGAGTTGGGGTAAGTCAGGCAATAGACCTGAGCCAACTCCTCGTGCTTATTATGGGGAGCGTTTGGCGTGGAGAGCACCGTGCTATGCGGAAGTGCGCACGGTCTCGCCATTCCGCACGCACGCACAGTCCGGTACGGTCGATACCAGCCCCCCGCAAGTGTCGTGCTAGAGTGGGCATCCAGCCCGGAAGGAGTATGCCTGCTCAGCATATCTGGCCACCAGTGCGTCTCCTAGGCCCAGGCTGCCCTGCGCCTGCTCTACGCACGGCAGTCATCATTCCTCAGCACAGCCCAGTTCGCCATGTGCCAGCACTCCGCCCGTGCAGGGCTACAGTGACAACTCAGCCAGGACGGGTTGTGCAGGCTGTGCGCTCCAGACCTCCAGTGCGTCTTCAAGACCCAGTGTATCCTGTTCCTGCTTCTCGCACTAGCCCTGTGGTGTGTGTTACTGTTCTGGCGCCTCCAAAGCCAGCCCCACGCATCAGGCCTCTAGTGCGCCTGCCCAGTCCAGTACGTCCTGTTCCTGCTCCTCGCACTAGCCCTGAGGTGCTTGTCAAAAGTCTGGCTCCTCCAAAGCCAGCCCCACGCATCAGGCCTCTAGTGCGCCTGCCCAGTCCAGTACGTCCTGTTCCTGCTCCTCGCACTAGCCCTGTGTTGCGGGTTACTAGTCTGGCACCTCTTAAGCCAGCCCCACGCATCAGGCCTTCAGTGCGCAGTCCCAGTCCAGAGCTTCCGGCGACAGTTCCCCGTCCAGAGCTTCCGGCGACAGTTCCCCATCCAGAGCTTCCGGCGACAGTTCCCCGTCCAGTGCTTCTGGCGATGTCCTACAGTCCGGAACCGACAGAGACGGCCCACAGTCCGGAGCCTGCAGAGACGACCCACAGTCCGGAGCCTGCAGAGACGGCCCACAGTCCGGAGCCTGCAGAGACGGCCCACAGTCCGGAGCCTGCAGAGACGGCCCACAGTCCGGAGCCTGCAGAGACGGCCCTCAGCCCGAGGTCTAGAGCGACAGCCCACAGTCCGGAGCCTGCAGAGACGGCCCTCAGCCCGAGGTCTCCAGCGACGCTCCTCAGCCCGAGGTCTCAGCCCGAGGTCTCCAGCGACGCACCTCAGGCCAAGGTCTAAAGTGAAGCACCTCAGGCCGAGGTCTCCAGCGACGCACCTCAGGCCGAGGTCTCCAGCGACGCACCTCAGCCCAGAGCCTTCAGCAGTGGTCTACACCCCTGAGCCTTCAGCAGGGGTGGGCAGGTTAGAATGGGGACTAAGGCCGGAGCCAGAGCCACCTCTGTAGTTGGAGGATTGGGGGGGTGTAGCACGGGAGCCGTCGTTGACGGTGGCCACCCTCCCTTCCCTCCCTTTAAGTTTGGGGTTATTTTTTGTGGGGTATTTGTTTTGAGGTGCATTCAGGGTCTGCACCTGTGGGGGGGTACTATCACGTCCTGACCAGTAAAAGGGGTTATTTGTTATTGTAGTTTGGTCAGGGCATGGCAGGGTGTGTTTGTTTTGTGTGTTTCGGGGTTTTTGGTTTATGTTCTAGGTTATCTATTTCTATGTGTTTATCTAGCTTTACTATTTCTATGTAAGTTTTGTCAATGACCTCCAATTAGAGGCAGCTGGTTGTTGGTGTCTCTAATTTGAGGCCATATTTAGTTGTGTTTGTTTTCACTTGTATTTGTGGGTGGTTGTTCCTAGTATAGTCTGTGCACCTTACTGGACTGTTTTCGTTGTTTGTTTTGTTTAAGTGTCTTCTTTTTAATAAAGTAAAGAAGATGATCAATATACCCGCTGCATTTTGGTCCACTCCTTATGACGCCTGTTACACATTCTGATTTATATACATAATTTATAGAAGCTTTTAAAAGTCTCATTAATAGCATTGAAGCATTTGTATCCTTATCTTTTAAGTTATAACTGGTTTGGTGTGTATTCATTTTATAAGGGCTGTGAGATGTTTATTTGACATTAAATAGTTTGCTTTTTTTACATTAAATAGTATGTTTTATTAGTTTTTAACCTGTAGTTGATGGCTCTCTTCAAAAGTGATGATCATATTCCAGTTTAAGTTCATCTTTACCTTGTAAAAAGCCTTTGGGCTTTGTATATGTCTAATACATTTCAGGTTTTAAAGATGCGCTCTCTTCATGATATAGTAGAATGAGCAGATCTCCAGGTGACCTTTTCTGCTCTTTTGCACACCAGTATTTCTACTTGCACATCATCATCTGCTCATCTATCACTCCAGTGTTAATTTGCTAAACTGTAATTACTTCGCTACTATGACCTATTTATTGCATTACCTCTTCATGCCATTTGCACACACTGTATATAGACTTTTTTTCTATTGTGTTATTGACTGTACGCTTGTTTATTCCATGTGTAACTCCGTGTTGTTGTTTGTGTCACACTGCTTTGCTTTATCTTGGACAGGTCGCAGTTGTAAATGAGAACTTGTTCTCAACTAGCTTACCTGGTTAAATAAAGGTAAAATAAAAAAATAAGGGAAAAAGGTGTATTCTTATTTATCAAGATGCTTAACCGTCTGCTGTTACTACAGTCGGTGGCAGTATAGGCCTCTCCAACCCAGCTCCTCTTTAAATATTAAATTTCGCAATTTTTGAAAATGTAACTCTTGAAGGAAAACAACGTCTATTGACAATGTCTTTAAATGTTCAAGAACCTTACGTTTGTTTGTGCCATCACTGAGCCTGTGTACATTCCATGTAATGTTGGATTTTACTTCTATAGAATTGTAAAATGTATAGTGACATAGGGTTTACGTTGCACCTCCTAAGGCTTCCATTGGCTGTCAACAATCTTTAGAAACTGGTTTCATCCGTCTCCTGTTACCGGGCAGAAAATTGTGGCTCAGTCAATCAGTGGCCAGTCTGAGGACAGGTGTCTCGTGACGCGCATGTACGCGAGTTCGCTGTTTGTTATTTTTCTTCTGGGATGATTACCTATTGTTCGGTTGGAAAATTATCGCAATTTTACGTAAAAAAATACCCTAAAGATTGATTGAAACATCGTTTGACATGTTTCTACAAACGGTAATGGAACTTTCAAACTTTTTGTCTATGGATTTGCGTCCACGCCTCATGGCATTGTAATAGTGTTCTGATGGGCCAACAAAACGGAGGTATTTGGACATAAATGATGGATTTGCAGAACAGATGAACATTTCTTGTAGAAGTGGGAGCCCTTCCGAGTGCATTCCGCCGAAGATCAGCAAAGGTAAGAAAATATTTCGAACATATTTTAGAGATTTGTCGACGCCGTGGTTGTAGGCTAACTGTATAGCTTAGCATTGAAGGCTAAGTTCTGTACTCAGAAAATTTAACAATGTGCTTTCTCCGTGAAGTTATTTTGAAATCTGACAAAGCGGTTGCATAAAGGAGTAGATTATCTATAATTCTTTAAATAATTGTTATAAATTTTGTCAACGTTTATGATGAGTATTTCTGTAAATTGATGTGCCCATTCACCGGTGTTATGGGGAGAAAACATTTTCTGAACGTCACGCGCCAATGTAAAATGGGGTTTTTGGATATAAATATGAACTTGATCGAACAAAAAATGCATGTATTGTCTAACATGATGAGTGTCATCTGATGAAGATTGTCAAAGGTTAGTGCTTAATTTTAGCTGTATATCTGGTTTTGAGACGGCTATCCGTGCTTGGAAAATGGCTGTTTTTTTTGTTTGTTGCTAAGGTGCTATCCTAATATAATCTAATGTTTTGCTTTCACCGTAAAGCCTTTTTGAAATCGGACAATGTGGTTGGATTAACGAGAAGATTATCTTTAAAATGTCGTATAATACTTGAATTTAAATTTTAAGGTTTTTGTGTTTTGAATTTTGCGCCGTGCTATCTATTCTCTCACGTCACCCCGCTCCTCCGCTCTCTCCACTGGCTTCCAGTTGAAGCTCGCATCCGCTACAAGACCATGGTGCTTGCCTACGGAGCTGTGAGGGGAACGGCACCTCCATACCTTCAGGCTCTGATCAGGCCCTACACCCAAACAAGGGCACTGCGTTCATCCACCTTTGGCCCGCTGGCCCCCCTACCTCTGAGGAAGCACGGTTCCCGCTCAGCCCAGTCCAAACTGTTCGCTGCTCTGGCACCCCAATGGTGGAACAAGCTCCCTCACGACGCCAGGACAGCGGAGTCAATCACCACCTTCCGGAGACACCTGAAACCCCACCTCTTTAAGGAATACCTGGGATAGGATAAAGTAATCCTTCTAACCCCCCCCTTAAAAGATTTAGATGCACTATTGTAAAGTGGTTGTTTCCACTGGATATCATAAGGTGAATGCACCAATTTGTAAGTCGCTCTCGATAAGAGCGTCTGCTAAATGACTTAAATGTAATGTAAATGTAAATGTCTATCTCACTGGTTGTAAAGCCTTTTTGAAATCGGACAGTGTGGTTAGATAAAGGAGAGTCTTGTCTTTAAAATGGTGTAAAATAGTCATATGTTTGAAAAATGGAAGTTTTTGTATTTTTGAGGAATTTGTAATTCGCGCCACGCCCATCATTGGCGATTGGAGCAGGTGTTCCGCTAGCGGAACGTCTAGATGTAAGAGGTTTTAAGAGTGTGCTCCTAATCTCAGCTCGTTACCTGTATAAAAGACACCTGGGAGCCAGAAATCTTTCTGATTGAGAGGGGGTCAAATACTTATTTCCCCCATTAAAATGCAAATCAATTTATAACATTTTTTTTCTGGATTTTTTGGTTGTTATTCTGTCTCTCACTGTTCAAATAAACCTACCATTAAAATTATAGACTGATCATTATTTTGGCAGAGGGCAAACATACAAAATCAGCAGGGGATCAAACACTTTTTTCCCTCTCTGTATGGAGGGGGGTCCAAATGTTGGCTGAACGCCATGGCTGGGCATTGGACAGTTTGCTGGAACAATTCCATGGGTTGTCTTGGAGGCAGCCTACCACGGTGGTAACCCCACAGCCCCTCAGTAAACCAATTGTTAGCAGCGCCGTCTCATCGGCCACTCCACCTTCGCGTTTACCCCCTCAAAACACTTCAATAGAGAGTCGAGCATCTGTCAGGCATTTCTAGCTCAGTGTGCCCTCAGCTTCAGCCCTCCTCCTTCCCCTCAGAACGCTCCAAGATAGCCTACCTCATCACGCCGATGTCTGGGATGGCTCTCACCTGGGCTACTGCTGTATGGGAACAGCAGCCGGCCATATGTGTTAGTCTGGAGGGGTTTGTGGGAGAGGTGAAAGTATTTTTTATGCCCCGTTCTCCGGGAGATAAGCTGCCCGGTAGCTAATCCCGTTTTTGCAGGACTCCTGCAGTGTGGCTGACTATCTGGTAGATTTCCACATGTGGGCAGCGGAGAGAGATTTTGTGGCAACTGTTTGGGGAAAGCCCTTCACTGTTTCAGCATGACCCCGTACACAAAGTGAGGTCTATACAGAAATGGTTTGTCGAGATCGGTGTGGAAGAACTTGACTGGCCTGCACAGAGCCCTGATCTCAACCCCATTGAACACCTTTGGGATGAAATGGAACGCCGACTGCGAGCCATGCCTAATCGCCCAACATCATTGCCCGACCTCACTGTGCTCTTGTGGCTGAATGGAAGCAAGTCCCCGCAGCAATGTTCCAACATCTAGTGAAAAGCCTTCCCAGCAGAGTGGAGGCTTTTATAGCAGCAAAGGGGGGACCAACTCCATATTAATGCCCATGATTTTGAAATGAGATGTTCAACGATCCTGTTGGTCATGTAGTGTATATTTAAGTGATCATGAGTTCGAAGCCGGTGTTTGGAGGATATACAAGATATAGTACCAACACAAATCTAGGGTTGCTGTCCAAGCCAGCTGGTCGTTTGTTCTATTGGTTGATTTGCTAGAGACGCAAAACAGTCGTTCAGTCTTTTTGTTCTGTATCTATCGATGCGACCCAGTCGTTTGTTCTAAATGTTCCATTGCCATATGGGCTGGTAACATTCTTATCCCTTACTTGCTAGCTAGTCAACTACAGCTAAATTACAGTCACATCAAAAATAACAGAAAAGTAGCTGCATTTCCATTTGTTTAAGCTATTTCCTATTTGGACACAACCATAACAATGAGCTAATGAGGCGTGACTTCGCCTGGCATAGAAAATGTGCTCATATGTCAGGACACTGTTGTTCAAAGGAGCTAGCCAACAACAAAGCTAACACATATGCAAGCTGATTCATGATTTCTGGAGCATCAGCATTTGTGGGTTCGATTACAGGCTCAAAATGGCTTAGATGGCTAGCATCCCGGAGTCGCCTCTTCACTGTTGACGTTGAGACTGGTGTTTCACAGTTACTATTTAATGAAGCTGCCAGTTGAGGACTTATGAGGCATTTGTTTCTCAAACTAGACACTCCAATGTACTTGTCCTCTTGCTCATTTGTGCACCAGGGCCTCCCACTACTCGTTCTATCATGGTTAGAGCTTGTTTGCGCTGTTCTGTGAAGGGAGTAGTACGCAGCTTTGTACGAGATCTTCAGTTTGTTGGCATTTTCTCGCATGGAATAGCCTTCATTTCTCAGAACAAGAATAGACTGATGAGTTTCAGAAGAAAGTTCTTTGTTTCTTGCCATTTTTAGCCTGTAATCGAACCCACAGCTGCTGATGCTCCAGTTAATCAACTAGTCTAAAGAAGGCCAGTCTTTAATCAGCACAACCGTTTTCAGCTGTGCTAACATAATTGCAAAAGGGTTTTCTTATGATCAATTAGCCTTTTAAAATTATAAACTTGGATTAAAACTTCTTAGGGCTAGGGGGCAGTATTGAGAATTTTGAAAAAAATATGTGCCCATTTTTAACTGCCTCCTACACCAACTCAGAAGCTAGAATACGCATATTATTGTTCAGGGTTGGATAGAAAACACTCTGAATTTTCTAAAACTGTTTGAATGGTGTCTGTAAGTATAACAGAACTCATATGGCAGTCAAAACCCTGAGACAAATTCTGACAGGAAGTGGATACCTGATGTGTTGAATTACCTTTAAGCCTATGCCATTGAAACACACAGGGGCTTATTAATTGTTGAGCACTTCCTATGGCTTCCACTAGATGTCACCAGTCTTTACAAAGTGTTTTGAGTCTTATACTGTGAGATCTGACCGAACAAGAGCCATGGAACGGTGGTGGCCAATTAGACTCTGGCGCGCGAGTTCATGTTGGGTACTCTCGTTCCAATACGTTTTAAAAGAGAATGCAATCGTCCGCCTTGAATATTATTCATGTTCTGGTTAAAAAAGGCACTAATGATTTATGCTATACAACGTTTGACATGATTGAACGAACGTAAATATTTTTTTTCCCCTCATTCATGAAGTGAAGTCCGGCGGGCATAGATCATGTGCTAACAACACGGAGCTTTTTGGACATAACTTATGAGCTTTTTCGAACAAAACTATATTCATTATGGACCTGGGATTCCTGGAAGTGACATCTGATGAAGAGAATCAAAGGTAATGGATTATTTACATAGTATTTTCGATTTTAGATCTCTCCAACATGGCGGTTAGTCTGTATTGCAAAGCGTATTTTTCTGGGCGTAGTGCTCAGATTATTGCAAAGTGTGATTTCCCAGTAAGGTTATTTTTAAATCTGCAATCCGGTTGCGTTCAAGAGATGTAAATCTATAATTCTTTGAATGACAATATAATATTTTACCAATGTTTTCGAATAGTAATTATTTAATTTGTTGTGCTGATTTGACTGGCGGTTATTGGAGGGAAACGATTTCCTGAACATCAACGCCATAGTAAAACGCTGTTTTTGGATATAAATATGAACTTGATAGAACTAAAAATGCATGTATTGTCTAACATAATGTCCTAGGAGTGTCATCTGATGGAGATTGTCAAAGGTTAGTGCATAATTTTAGCTGGTTTTCTGCTTTTGGTGATGCCTGTCTTTGAATTGACAAAACATTACACACAGCTATTGTCAATGTACTCTCCTAACATAATCTAACTTTATGCTTTCGCCGTAAAGCCTTTTTGAAATCGGACAACGTGGTTAGATTAAGGAGATGTTTATCTTTCAAAGGGTGTAAGATAGTTGTATGTTTGAGAAATTTGAATTATGACATTTAATTGTTTTCAAATTTGCCGCTCTTGATATTTCACCTGTTGTTGATAGGGTGTACCAGGGGTGGCACGCTTGCGTCCCACATAGCCCCTAGAGGTTAACTAACACAATGTGCTATTGGAACACAGGAGTGATGGGCCTATGTAGATATTCAATAACAAATTCTGCTGTTTCCAGCTACAATAGTAATTTACAACATTAGCAATGTCTACACTGTATTTCTGAACAAATCTACACCCCCTTTTCTTTCAAAAACAAGGACATTTCTAAGTCACCCCAAACTTTTTAATGGTTGTGTAGGTACGGGTAAAGTGACTATGCGTAGATAATAAACAACGAGTAGCAGCAGTGTAAAAACAAAGTGTGTGTGTGTGTGTGGGGGGGGGGGGGTGTCAATGTAAATAGTCCATGTGGCCATTTAATTAATTGTTCAGCAGTCTTATGGCTTGAGGGTAGAAGCCTCTTTGAGCTAGGGGCAGTATTTTCACGTCCGTATGAAAAGCGTGCCCAAAGTCAATTGCCTGTTACTCAGGCCCAGAAGCTAGGATATGCATATGCATGGTAGTATTGGATAGAAAACACTCTAAAGTTTCTAAAACTGTTAAAGTAATGTCTGTGTGTATAACAGAACTGATTTGGCACGCGAAATCCCGAGCACAATCCATCCAGGGAAATTGAATTTGAGGTCATTGTGTTTTCTAATGGTTTTCTATGGGAAACCTAATTTATTAGGGCCCAGATTGCAGTTCCGATGGCTTCCACTAGATGTCAACAGTCTTTAGAAATTGTTCGATGTTTTTATTTTAAGAAATGAACAAGAAGTCCTATTCTTTCCATGTGTCACTCAGATAGATTCAAGTCTTTTGGTGAGCGTGAACAGGAGCTCCTCGTTATTTTTCTCCGGTTTTGGAAACAGCTTATCCCGTCTTAAATTTTTGCGATTATTTACATTTTAGGGTATCTGAGGTTGGATAAGAGACGTTGTTTGAAATGTTTGGACCAAGTTTACAGGTAACTTATTAGATACTTTAGTCATGTTGGGTGAGTTGGAACCGGTGTATTTCTAAATCAAACGCGCCAAATAAATGGACATTTTGGGGATATAACAAAGGAATTTATCGAACAAAATGATCATTCATTGTGTCACTGAGACATTTGGGATTGCAAAAAGATGAAGATCTTCAAAGGTAAGGCATGTATTATATCGTTATTTCTGACTTTTGTGTCGCACCTGCCTTTTTGAAATCTGACACAGCGGCTGGATTAACAAGATGTTAAGCTTTATTGAGATGTATTACACTTGTATTTATATGAATGTTAAATTTTGATATTTCTGTAGTTTGAATTTGGTGCACTGCAATTTCCCAGGATGCTGTCAAATCTATTGGGATTCGAGCTTAAGGGATCCTTAAGAGGTTAATTAAGGAGCCTTTTGGACCTAGACTTGGCGCTCCGGTACCGCTTGCCGTGCGGTAGCAGATAGAACAGTCTATGACTTGGGTGACTGGAGTATTTAACCATTTTTGGGGCCTTTCTCTGACACCTCCTAGTCATATAGGTCATGGATGGCAGTGATGCAACCTGTCAGCTGTAGAACGTTTTGAGGGTCTGGGGAACCATGCCAAATCCTTTCAGTCTCCTGAGGGTGAAAAGGTGTCGTGCCCTCTTCACGACTCTCTTGGTGTATTTGGACCATGATAGTTTGTTGGGGATGTGGACACCAAGGAACTTGAAACTCTCGACCCGCTCCACTACAGCCCCGTCGATGTTAATGGGGGCATGTCTGCAGCATGATCTATTTTTCTCCATGTACATGTGACAGACAATTTGTTGAGGCGCGTATCAATGTTGCTGTAGAGTTAACTGTGGCCTGCAAGTAAATCAAACAACTTAAATTAACGAGTCACTCAGAAAAACAAATGAATCTTGAGTCAGGGTTGTTCAAAAAGAATGAATCGTTCTGGAACTGCACATCACTAATACAGACCTGAGGGCCAATTTGGAAACAAGGTGGAAAGAGCACTAGAGAGAAATGGGCGGATGGATACTTTATCTGTCCCTAGAGCCACCTGAGCTTAATCACTATCATTATTTGGGGAGAAAAAAAGTGGCCTATGGACTTGTTCAGTTCAATACATCACAAGTAAATAAACTAGAATGCAAAAAGAGAGAGATGTGGAGAGAGAGATGTGGTGAGAAAGAAAGAGATGTTTAGAGACATAGGAAGAGAGAGACAGGGAGAGAGAGGGAAACAAAAGAGCAGCTTTACACTTTTCCTTGATACAGCATTGGGCATTTTGCCAAAACATCCACTGTCTGATTTTCCACTGCTCAAAGAGTCTGTATTTATTTTGCCCAAGACCAGCAAGGAATCATAAGGTGGCTTGTACACCTCAGTAATAACAGGCCTCGTCTCATTGTTTTGTTAATCGGTAAGTAAGTAAGTGTGAGGCACTTCTCAGAACCGCCAAGCCCCCGCAGGTGGCCTTTTGCCTTTTGGTAGGCTGTCATTGTAAATAAGAATTTGTTCTTAACTGACTTGCTTAGTTAAATAAACGTTAAATAAAAAAAATTGTTGAACAAAAGCCTAGCCGGGAACATTGCAATGGGGAGAAACCTGATACACATCAAACCAGGCAGCTTGACTGACAAAATCTTGACAATAAGTGTTTTCAAAAAGGAAGATTCCAGGTCCAGTATTTTTTCAGTGGTAAATCAAAAGTGATTGCACAGGGTCGAACCAGAAAGAAAATGCTTGAAGAAAGGATACTCACAATGATTCACACCTCAAAGACTGGGAGAAAATCGAGGCTACAGAAGCTTTTGCATTCACCTTTATGTCCTTCAAAAAAGCTTGTGCGCTAGCCCAAGCCGAGATGCCACTGGGAAGTAATTGCAAATTCTGCACAGAACCCAAGCTTCCATTCATCAGAAGCTGAGAGGTAGAGACACTCACTGCTTTTTTGTGGAGATAGAGGATTGATAGTTTGTACGGTGCTAAGTAATGATGAATTCTTGCATCTGTACAAGCTAGCCATTTTCCTATGGTATGACTCATACAGAATATTCCCACTTGGCAAACCACGCCATTTCAACATTGAAATGTGGGTAATATTTGGTTGAAACGTTGGTCAATGAGGTTTCAACCTTTATTCACCCACTCAAAAAGACGGCCAGAAGTTTGCTGAATTCACAATGTGTTATCACTATGCTTTCATCCATCTTTTAGATGCATAACCAAATTTGATATGATTTGAATGGAAAAACAATGTCAGCACTGTGTTACATCTAATACCACAACCAAATGACCTGGATTGACCTACTTAAGCAATAAGGCCCGAGGGGGTGTGGTATATGGCCAATATTCCACAGTTAAGGGCTGTTCTTGGGCACGACGCAAAGCAGAGCTGCCTTATTGCTATTATTAACTGGTTACCACTTTTGTATAAAGAAAAAAACAGAAATATTTTATTAAAATTTGGCAAATTAAGTGATGTATCAATAAGTATGCACATATCAAGTCCCAGAAAAATCTGGAGACTGGATGTCAGCCTAAATATTTTGGTTAAATTTTGTTAAGACACTCCAGGACCGGACTTACACATAGCCAATTTTGGATGTATACTTTTTTCATTTTCTATCTGTAAAATACTAAAAGGTACGTAAAATGCATTTTGAGGGAATTTTTCGAAAGAAAATGTCATCTAAAATAAAAATTGGACAACATATCAACAATTTCCTATGTATAAGTCTGGAGAATATATATAAGGATAATCACAGATTTTGTGAATGCAGATGCTTCTGAGGCTGAGAAAAATGAGTTTGTGTGTGGTAAGATTCTGACTTTCAGGAAATGGCAGTTAGACAAGGAAACTGAATTTAGACTACTTGACGACAAACACCTACAGTGCCTTCAGAAAGTACCCCTTTAAGGAGCTACAAATTTGAATTCTGAGAATGTTGTGGTAATATTTGACAAACTTAAATACTGTCTAACATTTTCTAAATGTTCTTGAAATGTTCTGAGGACCTCCAAGACAAGGTAACATGTATATTGCATGAACATCAATGGAATATTATGTTAAACCAAAAATGTTATGAATGTCATAAAAACTGACTTATTTGGAAATTGTGGAACATTGTGGGAATGTTCTATACAACCTATGTGAATATCACAATAACATTTTTGCAACATCCCAGACAACTCTCATAACTTCATTATTAAATGAAACTAGAAACTAGACCCTCTGGGATAGGGTCTAGTTTCCAGAATTTCTGCCTGACTGACGTGCCCAAAGTAAACTGCCTGTTACTCAGGCCCAGAAGCCAGAATATGCATATAATTGGATAGCATTGGATAGAAAACACTTTAACATTTCTAAAACTGTTAAAATAATGTCTGAGACTATAACAGAAATTATATGGCAGGGGAAAATCAGAAGAAAATCCAACCTGAATTTTCTTTTGTTGAGTTCAAAGGCTCTTATGATGGGAACCTATTATTTCTACGTAAATCCGTCTTCCAGATTGCAATTCCTATGGCTTCCACTAGATGTCAACAGTCTTTATTCAAGGTTTCAGGCTTGTTGTGACGATCGTCGTCAAAAGGAGTAGACCAAAGCCAGTGTGGTAAGTGCTCATGATATTTCTTTATTTAACTCAGAACACTAAAACAAAACAATAAACAACGGAAAACGAACGTCATGTTCTGCAGGCTAACTGAGCTGTACAGAAACAAGATCCCACAACTGAAAGTGGGGAAAAAGGGCTGCCTAAGTATGATTCCAAATCAGAGACAATGACAGACAGCTGCCTCTGATTGGAAACCATAATAGGCCAATAAAGAAAAAGACAACATAGAAATATAACACAGACTGCCCACCCCACACCCTGACCTAACAAAATAGAGAAATAAAACTTCTCTCTCAGGTCAGGGCGTGACACTTGCTTTTTGAAAAACGAACAAGTATTTGGAGTTTTGGTGAGAAGAGCACCGGAATGATATCAGTCTTTCGGCTCACGAGGGAGAGGGCGCGTGCTTACTAATTTTCCTTTCCTATTGAACATACTACTGTCCATATGAAATATTATAGTTTATTTACATTTTAGAGTACCTGTAGAAATGTCATTTGACTTGTTTGGACAAAGTTTAGAGGTAGCTTTTTGGACTCCTTTGTGTGCATGTTGAACGAGTGGATTACGGAAATCGATGGCGCCAACTAAACTGACTTTTTGGGATATAAAGAAGGACCCTTGGGATTGCAAACAGAGGAAGATCTTCAAAAGTAAGTGATATATTTAATCGCCATTTGTGATTTTATGAAACCTGTGCTGGTTGAAAAATATGTTGATGTGGGGCGCGGTCCTCAGACAATCACATGGCATGCTTTCGCCGTAAAGCCTTTTTGAAATCGGACAACGCAGTTAGATTAACAAGAATTTAAGCTTTTAAATGATATAAGATACTTGTATGTTCATGAATGTTTAATATTACGATTATTTTTTGAATTGGTCTCCCTCAAATTTCATTGGATTTTGTTGGCTGGTGTCCCGCTAGCCAATAAGGGATGCCTATCCCTATGGAACAAAGACCAGGTGTTCTGTCAATATTCTTGCAAAACCAAAGGAATGTTTTGTGCACCCTGATAGAAACATTATCTAAATTTCAGCACGTCCCCACAATGTTCCCACAACCGAAATAAACATTATGCAAACCTTTAAAGAACAGACAAAATGTGTTCTGTGAACATTCTTGTAACATCAGGTGAATGTTTTTTACACCCTAAAAGAAACGTACAATCATCCGCACAACTGGACAGTTTTAGTGTTTTGTTCTCACCAGAC
The DNA here is from genome assembly GCF_901001165.1 of Salmo trutta. NCBI lineage: Eukaryota > Metazoa > Chordata > Actinopteri > Salmoniformes > Salmonidae > Salmo > Salmo trutta. Next base: position 24,568,990 of record NC_042963.1, on the reverse strand, counting down.
TGTTCCCACAACCTAATGAAACATTCTGGCACAGATTAAATGTGTTCTAGGAATATTCTTGCAACATCAGGCAAATGTTTTACACAAACATTTTATAATCATCAGCACGACAGGACTGTTCTTGTGTTATGAGAACATATGACGCGACCTAACAAATGTTCTGTGAACTTTCACAGAATCAATTTTGGTTTGCTGGGTACAATCTTATAAAAAAGGTGCTATCTAGAACCTAAAAGGGTTCCTTGGCTGTCACCATTGGAGAACCTTTTGATAAAACATTTTTTGTTCCAGGTTGAACCCTTTCAGATCCAGGTAGAACCTTTTTGGGTTCCACGTTGGACCCTTTTCACAGAGGGTTCTACATGGAACCCAAAAGGGTTCTCCTATGGGGACAGCCGAAGAACCCTTTTGGAACCTTTTTTTCTAAAAGTGCAGTGGTTGAGTGAGGAAGGAGCGTGCGGCTTCCGATTGAGTCATATATGAAGGTGACATTATAGTGTACAAAGTTTGATTAATTGATTTTCAATCCAATATGGAGGCCATTAACATACAGCTGAGTCAACAACATATCAATTTTGTTGTTTTCTCTAATAGTGTGATGTAATAAATCAATCTCTTATATTGACTAATAAATAAAATATTATAATATGGGGCTCCCGAGTGGCGCAGTGGTCTAAGGCACTGCATCTCAGTGGTAGAGGCTTTTCTGATAATGTACTGTGTGTATCAGATCCAGAGAGTCAACAAAATCAGTGGAGAAAGCAACTTTCTCCTTTGATCTATTATAACAATAGTCTTGAACTAAGACAAGGTAAAAAACTGCTCATTATCACACACTCCCTTCTCAGTAAACCCAGAATTGCCTTTCTATAAGAACACGGAAGGAACCATCATAAAACTGCAATGGATACCCTGTCAGCTACGTAAAGAAAAACTACAGATCCTAAAACTATAAATCCCCTTCAAATGAATGGTAGGTAGAGTACCATTTAATTGTAATGATAACATGACTTATGCACTTCAACCAGCAGACGACCACCAGACCTATCAGACATGTCACAGACCAGACATGACAGGTACTAGACTGCACACACTTCAATTAGCCGCAGGCAAATTGCAGACGTCAACTAGACAGAGCTCAAAATAGCATAGTGGGAACCTGGACACAGATGACTCCATCAATATTTTGTGTGATTTAGTTTACTGGGGAGCGATGAATAAATAACTATTGCATGGCCCAGTTCTTTTTCCATTGATCAAGTTCCCACTCTCAGTTTGAGTCAAAACAATTAATTTGCAATTAATTTGCACAATACAGAAGCCTTATAATGTTCGCCCCTCCTGTAGCCCATATGTTCTACAGTCACAAACCTTTACTTTTATCAGGAGTTGACATAGAACTCCTTCTACAGTACTTAGCACACACATGACACTCAATAGCAACAGTATAAATATTATATTTACATAGAAATAGAAGACACAGAAGTACCAGAATTAAAAATTATGTGCAAAGACATTTTAATTCCAGATACACGTCAAGAGAATGGAGTGTTAGAGGAAACCTACTGTCTTAATGACTTAGTCACTTAGCTGTCATTACAGGTTACAACCTGCTTATTGTGTGAAGACTGTTTGTTTTCCTTGCTTATGCCAATGGCAGATTATATTTTGTTTTGACAAGTTTGTCTTTTCCATTAGCTTGTTTTGAATAATAACAGTCTCTTAGAGCTATATGCTAAACATTAATATAAAGCTACCCTTTCCCACAATAGTACATTTTTGGACATATTCAATGTTCTTAGCTCTGTCTGTTGTTGTTGTTTTCAACTGTCATCTGCTGAAATGAAAAGAATGTCAGCAGAAGAAAAAGTGAGAGCGAGGGAGAGAGAGAGGGGAAAGTAAAAAGTGAGAGAGAAAGTAAGAGAGAGAGAAAGAGATTGCATCCCTATACCCCTCTCTTCCTCTCCCATTCTCAAACCACCAGGGAGACCTTGTAGGGAGGGAAAATGGATATTTTTAGCAGGTCTCACAATTCCTCCTGTAAATAATTACCCTAGTTGTTGCAAAGCTGCCTGCTCATAGGATTGGCCGTGTAATGCGGTGCTACATCACACTACAAAAGCAGAAGCAGGGAAAAGAGAGGACTTACGTCATAGTGAGATCTGCAGTAGGACCCTTGGTGATACGAGGTTTTGTATCCTTACACCACACCACATCATCATGAAGCAAAGGCTTTTGACACTCAAGAAGGCAGGGATGGAGGGGCTGTAATAAGAAACGTGACTGGGCACATTTTATGTATAGTGTGTCAGAATTCCATTTATCCTTGAAGACTATGTCCTCCTGGTGTGAATAATGGAAACCTAGAGTAGGTTGTTAGAGCACTCAGTAATCACAGTTGTGCCGGTTGGATTGTGGCCCGGAAGTGTCTTTCCTTTCTTCATTCAAATTCCTTGAAAAACTGGCCTGTAATACATATATACTGTTGAAGTCAGAAGTTGACATACACCTTAGCCAAATACATTAAACTTAGCTTTTCACAATTCCTGACATAAAATCATAGTAAAAATTCCCTGTCTTAGGACAATTAGGATCACCACTTTATTTTAAGAATGTGAAATGTCAAAATAATAGTAGAGAGAATTATTTATTTCAGCTTTTATTTCTTTCACCACATTCCCAGTGGGTCAGAAGTTTACATATGTAATATTCATATGTGTAAACATACTGAGTTATAATTGGATGCATTTTACCACCGTATCATACTGTGCTATGATTGGTTAAGACCACCCAGAGGGTAAGGTCATGGTCAGTTGATCATGGTTGGTGATAAGTGAACATGCCAGTTGTAGCTAGCTAATAAAGAGCTACTTTAAGAAATATCCTGTAGTACTGCATTTTATTATTTTGTACCAAACTTGCAAAACAAGACAACATACACTCAATTAGTATTTGGTAGCATTGCCTTTAAATTGTTTCACTTGGGTCAAACAAGCTTCTCACAATAAGTTGGATGAATTTTGGCCCATTCCTCCTAACAGAGCTATTGTAACTGAGTCAGGTTGGTAGGCCTCCTTGCTCACACATGCTTTTCAGTTCTGCCCACAAATGTCCTATAGGATTGAGGTCAGGGCTTTGTGATGGCCACTCCAATACCTTGACTTTGTTGTCCTTAAGCCATTTTGCCACAACTTTGGAAGTATGCTTGGGGTCATTGTCCATTTGGAAGACCCATTTGCGACCAAGCTTTAACTTCCTGGCTGATGTCTTGAGATGTTGCTTCAATATATCCACACAACTATCCTTCCTCATGATGCAATCTATTTTGTGAATTGCACCAGTCCCTCCTGCAGCAAAGCACCCCCACAACATGATGCTGCCACCCCCGTGCTTCACGGTTGGGATGGTGTTCTTCGGCTTGCAAGCCTCCCCCTTTTTCCTCCAAACATAATGATGGTCATTATGGCCAAGCAGTTCTATTTTTGTTTCATCAGACCAGAGGACATTTCTCCAAAAAGTACAATCTTTGTCCCCATGTGCAGTTGCAAACCGTAGTCTGGCTTTTGGATGGCAGTTTTGGAGAAGTGGCTTCTTCCTTGCTGAGCGGCCTTTCAGTTTATGTCAATATAGGACTCCTTTAACTGTGGATATAGATACTTTTGTACCTGTTTCCTCCAGCATCTTCACAAGGTCCTTTGCTGTTGTTCTGGGATTGACTTGCCCTTTTTGCACCAAAGTATGTTCATCTCTAGGAGACAGAACACGTCTCCTTCCTGAGCGGTATGACAGCATTGATTTTCCCATGATGTCAAGCAAAGAGGCACTGAGTTTGAAGGTAGGCCTAGAAATACATCCACAAGTACACCTCCAATTGACTCAAATGATATCAACTAGCTTATCAGATGCTTCTAAATGCCTGACATAATTATCTGGAATTTTCCAAGCTTTTTAAAGGCACAGTGAAATTAGTGTATGTAAACTTCTGACCTACTGGAATTGTGATACAGTTAATTATAAGTGAAATAATCTGTCTGTAAACAATTGTTGGAAAAATTACTTGTTTCATGCACAAAGTAGATGTCCTAACCGACTTGCCAAAACTATAGTTTGTTAACAAGAAATTTGTGGAGTGTTTGAAAAAATAGTTTTAATGACTCCAACCTAAATGTATGTTAACTTCCGACTTCAACTGTACATATATTTTACATAACTGCTACACGGGCGTTAATACATTTCTATTTCAATTGAAACTGGATCAAGCATCAAGAGCACATTAATAAAAAAATCTGACCTTACAGAGTTTGGGCCACAATGATACCATGTTGGATTTTAGACAGCTACTGGGGCGGCGAATTACGAGGGACCTCACAATACAATATTGTCATTATATTTAGGTGCCGATATTATATGCATTACGATTCAATACTGTGATTTTATTGTGATTTAATGTTCTAACATATTGCTCACTATATGTCTGATGCAGAGGGACAAGGGAGAGCCATGAGAACAAGTTTTGACCAGTCATGGAAATAAAAATGCTTAAAATAAATTGACTCCTTATTTAAAATAGAATATGGGGAACAAGCTATGAAGGAAAATACTTATTGGTGCAGGTACAGCCAATTAGAACAAAAGTAATGTTACGTTACTGTCAAAAATATACAATATATCGTGAAAAATAATATCTCTATGTAACTGTAGCAATTTTTCCCCATTACTAACAGCTACCCTTACCATAAGAAAAATAAGGTCCCAGATTGCAATTTTCTAAGCGCAACCAACCTTGAGGCTTATAGACATTTTTTGAACATGCCTTGTCTTATCACCAGGTGAATGATATTGGCAAGGAGAAGTAACCTAATCAACATTTTAAAATGAATACTTTTGGCAGATAGTTTTCATTATTTTGACCTCATTATAATTGGAAGAGGAAGTGTAATTAGCCACCACTAATTTTGGTCAGTTTTAAATCAGTTTTGTCCAAAACAGATTTGCGAGAAAGGGTATGAAGGGTACCGTAACAGTTTAAATTCGGTTGGGTTTATTTCAATCCTGCCCACATCTGGTAGCACCCAAGTAATCATCCATTTGGTGAGCAACTGCAAGTAACCTGATCATAATGATCATGGTCAATTTTGTTTGACATTCGCTATCCCTATGGGGCTAGTTAGGGACCATCAGTAAATTACACAGTGTGCTGTACATGGGACAATATTTTAAAATGTTAATAGCTCCAAATCTCAATGACTTAAAAACCTCAAACCAACTACAAATTGTACTAATTCACATACAAATACTGAAAGCATTTAACCTCTCTAGGTTAAATGGACGAAATCGTCCCACCTACGCAACAGCCAGTGTAATCCCGTGGCGCGATATTCAAATACCTTAGAAATGCTATTACTTCAATTTCTCAAACATGTGACTATTTTACACCATTTTAAAGACAAGACTCTCGTTAATCTAACCACACTGTCCGATTTCAAAAAGGCTTTACAACGAAAGCAAAACATTAGATTATGTCAGCAGAGTACCCAGCCAGAAATAATCAGACACCCATTTTTCAAGCTAGCATATAATGTCACATAAACCCAAACCACAGCTAAATGCAGCACTAACCTTTGATGATTTACATCAGATGACAATCCTAGGACATTATGTTATACAATACATGCATGTTTTGTTCAATCAAGTTCATATTTATATCAAAACTCGCAGGATTTCTACTTCAATAACAAATGTTGGTTTGGTTCAAAATAATCCATAGTTATATCCAAATAGCGGCGTTTTGTTCGTGCGTTCAAGACACTATCCGAAAGGGTAAAGAAGGGTGACGCGCCCGATGCGTTTCGTGACAAAAAAATTCTAAATATTCCATTACCGTACTTCGAAGCATGTCAACCGCTGTTTAAAATCAATTTTTATGCAATTTTTCTCGTAAAAAAGCGATAATATTCTGACCGGGAAATCGTGTTTTAGTTCAAAGACAGAGATAATAAAAACATGGTGTCGCCTCGTGCACGCACCTCAGTCTCATAGTACTCTGACCGACCACTATCCAAACGCGCTAATGTTTTTCAGCCAGGGCCTGCAAAGCCACCATTTAGCTTTTTCCCGGTTTCTGAGAGCCTATGGGAGCCGTAGGAAGTGTCACGTTACAGCAAAGATCCTCAGTTTTCAATAAAGAGAGCCAAGAAGCCCAAGAAATTGTCAGACAGGCCACTTCCTGTAAGGAATCTTCTCAGGTTTTTCCCTGCCATATGAGTTCTGTTATACTCACAGACACCATTCAAACAGTTTTAGAAACTTTAGGGTGTTTTCTATCCAAAGCCAATAATTATATGCATGTTCTAGTTTCTGGGCAGTAGTAATAACCAGATTAAATCGGGTACGTTTTTTATCCGGCCGTGTAAATACTGCCCCCTCGCCCTAACAGGTTAATGAGACAAATAAAAGATGTGCAACATGACATTTTTTTCTAATTTATATTGTGTAATTTATTGGCGGTCCCTAACTAGTCCCAGAGCTGGGCTATCCAGTGTCAAACCAACTTTGCCACGGTCCCACTCCAGTCAAGGCTGAAGCTAATTGGTGAAAGAAGTTGGCTGGCACTAGCTAGCCTGGGTGACTTCAAGACACAAGACGTGGTTAGACTGTTTCAAGTTATCTAGAAGGGCGAATGACTGTGACTGTGTATTCTTTTGGCAGAGTAAATGTACAAAAGCTTGCCACCTGTGACCACAGACACAAGAGACACCCTCATTAAAACCTCTTGAGCCTCTCGTCCCGTCAGCGGGATCAACATCCAGCGAAAAACTCCTAGCGACATTAGCATAACGAAATGTAATATTTTTTTTTTTCAAATATAGGTCTGTCTCATATCGTTTTATAGATACACCTCTCCTGAATCGACCCACGTCGTCCGATTTCAAAAAGGTTTTACAGGAAAAGCAAAACATTAGATTATGTTAGAGGAGTACATGGTAAAAGTAGCAACATAGCCATTTTCCGACCAACCACATGCATCACAAATAACCAAAAAACAGCTAAATGCAGCACTAACCTTTTACAAACTACATCAGATGACACACCTAGGACATCATGTTACACAATGCATGCATTCTTTTGTTCAATAAAGTTCATATTTATATATAAAAACAGCATTTTACATCGGCACCTGACGTTGACTAACTATTTTCCCTCAAATGCATCCCGGGAAACAGTGCTACAATTTACTCAATTACTATTCGAAAACATTTTTAAAATGTAATGTTGTCATTCTAAGATTTATAGATGAATATCTCTTGAAAGCACCTGTCATACCAGATTTAAAAATAACTTTACTGGTAATCACACTTTGCGATAAAAGTGGATGCGATACTCAGAAAATTAGCTAGTAACCCAGCTCGGCGCCATCTTGGAACAATTGCATATCACATCTAATCTTGTATACTATTGTCAATAATCCCTTACCTTTAGTTGTCTTCATCAGAAAGCACTTCCAGGAATCCCAGGTCCACAACAAATGTATTTTCGGTTGAAAAAGTCCATCCTTTATGTTCCATTAGCTTGCTGTTGTTAGCGCGTCTGAAGGCTGTATCCAAATGCTCCGTCGGGCGCGGGACAGCGGTTTCGAAAAAAAACATTTTTCCCCCATTTAGGTCCGTTCAAACATGTCAAACGTTGTATAACATAAATCTTCAGGGCCTGTTTCAACAAGAGAGCCAATAAGATTCGAGGGGGACGATTGTATTGTGTTTCAAAACGTTTCGAAAGGACGGGGTAGACAGGGCCGCCGACGTCACAATGGTGATGGCCCTCCTCCAGTGACCAATTTCCACAGCGTCTCATTCATTCAGTTTCGACAGTAGAAGGCTCAAAACACTTTGTAAAGACTGGGGACATCTGGTGGAAGCAATAGAAAGTGCTCAATGAACAATAGCTCATGGTGTGATTAATAGGCAAAGATGTGAAGTTGAGTCCACAATTCAGAATTCCACTTCCTGTTTCAATCGGTCTCGGGGTTTTGACTGCCATATGAGTTCTGTTATACTCACAGACACCATTCAAACAGTTTTAGAAACTTTAGGGTGTTTTCTATCCACAGGTATTAATTATATGCATATCCTAGCTTCTGAGTTTGATTAGTAGGCCGTTGAAAATGGACACAATTTATTTTCAAAATGCGCTGTGGTGCCCCCTATCCTAGGGTAAGTCCAAGAAGATAACAAACTCTCGATTGGCTTCAGTCATGGCCGCTGCCTTTCTTAATGACCAAGCCAAAAAACTAGGCCAAATCAGGAAGTTAAGTCCCCCTTTAATGTATGTTAATGACTAAAGAAAAGTATGCTTCCTGATAGAAACCTAAGCTGTGTTGGAATACCCATAGTAACATACTGTATACTACATACTTAATGAGAATATTCTACATATATATACTAATAGTTAATTTTAGTATACCATAAACGGAACAGTATCCTTTCAGTTGAGAAAACTAGCTCTTCGCCGCTCTACCGGAAGTTGATGCTGTTGCTATGCAACCTCATGCTAACTAGTTAGCATAACAAATTACAAGTTAGACATTTTACTACTTCGGGTTTGTTCTTAAATTCACAGCGTTGTCAGATTGTTCATTTGTAAATTCAGAGCGTTTCGCTCTTGGAGCGCACCCTGGACGCTCAGGCTGAGGAGTAGGGTTGATTTGAGCGCTCTAACCTTACAACCGCAGTCAAGCACCCAAGCTAACATTGGCTAGCTTGCTAGCTACTTCCAGACAGAAATTAGAGTGACCACTCTGACCATTTTACTCGCCCTAGCAGAGCTGGTTAGGCAGTTTTCATGTTATCCAGAGCGTTGGTGTCTAACTGTTTTGCTGGCAACAATTGAATTACGCTTTTTTGAACATTAACTGACACCGGCCATATTCTACCAGTGTTGAGCGCTTGTAAATTCATTATTCTGCGCTCTGGTAGACTCAGATGACAGTGCTTTGAAATTGGAGTAGATAGCCAGAGCGAATTTACGAAAACACCCGAATGTCCATTGAGAACACACAACGACTATAGCATTTAGCTAAGCTAAGAATGACAGAAATAATTGTCACTCCTGCTCCCGCTCTTCCCCCCTGGCGCTCGAGGGCGCCAGGCTGCCCTGCATCACGCACTCCTGCCTTCATCTATTACGCATACATGTTCATATTTTGGCGAATTTAGTATGACATCCGGGAACTTTTGGCATAGTAACTATATCCATACTATGACCAATAAGCATACTATATACTCAATTCACATCACAAATTTTACAGTTAGTGTGGGTAGTATGAGTATTCGAACACAGCTCTACTCTCATAGGCAATTCTGACTTTGAAAGTCGTCGTATTAAAAGGTTGGCGATGGAGGGAGTTTGTTGTCTATGAACTCTGTCAACAGGATTCCAATAGTACATTCAAACAGGCCTGCCAGTCATGGGGTAGACTATTAGGATTTTAGGAAGCAGAAGACTTAGACAATGATGGTTCATAACATTCAATGGGATGCTGCCATTGCACATTATATTACTGTGACTAAATGATTGTAAGAAATCAATATAAAACAAAAACATGAGGGTTATTCAGCTGTCCCCATAGGATAACCCTTTTTGGTTCCAGGTAGAACCCTTTTTGGTTCCAGGTAGAACTATTTTGGGTTCCATGTAGAACCCTCTGTGGAAAGGGTTCTACATGGAACCAAAAATGGGTTTTCAAAGGATTCTTCTATGGGGACAGCCGAAGAACCCTTATTGGTTCTAGATAAGACTCACTAACACACACTCACACTGACACTCCAACACACACACGTGCCGTTTGGTCACACATTACACACACACACACACACATATTCACACTGACTCTACACACACACACACATACAAACTAAGATACAATCATCATATACCCTGCTGCTACTCTGTTAATCATATATCCTGATGCCTAGTCACCTTACTTACAGTGCCTTCGGAAAGTGTTCAAAACCCCTTGACTTTTTCCACATTTTGTTACGTTACAGCCTTATTCAAAAATGTATTAAATTGTTTGTTCCCCTCATCAATCTACACACAATACCTCATAATGACAAAGCCAAAACAGATTTTTATGAATTTTTGCTAATTTATGAATAAAAACTGAATTATCAAATTTACATAAGTATTTAGACCCTTTACTCAGTACTTTGTTGAAGCACCTTTGGCAGTCATTACAGTCTTCTTGGTTATGACGGTATAAGCTTGGAACACCTGTATTTGGGGAATTTATCCTATTCTTCTCTGCAGATCCTCTCACGTTCTGTCAGGTTGGATGGGGAGCGTGGCTGCACAGCTATTTTCAGGTCTCTCCAGATATGTTCGATCGGATTCAAGTCCGGGCTCTGGCTGACCCACTCACGGACATTCAACGACTCGTTCCGAAGCCACTCCTGCGTTGTCTTGGCTGTGTGCTTATGGTCGTTGTCCTGTTGAAAGGTGAATGTTCGTGCCAGTCTGAGGTCCTGGGCACTATGTAGTACGTTTTCATCAAGGATCTCTTTGTACTTTGCTCCGTTAATCTTTGCCTCGATCCTAACTAGTCTCACAGTCCCTTACATTGAAAAACATTCCCACATTCCCATGATGCTGCCACCACCATGCTTCACTGTAGGGATAGTGCTAGGTTTCCTCCAGACTTCACACTTGGCATTCAGGCCAAAGGGTTTAATTTTGGTTTCATCACACCAGAGAATCTTGTTTCTCATGGTCTGAGAGTCTTTAGTTGCCTTTGGGCAAACTCCAAGCGGGCTGTCATGTGCCTTTTACTGTGGAGTGGCTTCTGTCTGGCCACTCTACCATAAAGGCCTAATTGGTGGAGTGCTGCAGAGATGGTTGTCCTTCTGGAAGGTTCTCCCATCTCCACAGAGGAACTCTAGAGCTCTGTCAGCGTGACCATCGGCTTCTTGGTCACCTCCCTGACCAAGGCCCTTCTCCCCAATTGTTCAGTTTGGCCGGGTGGCCAGCACTAGGAAGAGCCTTCGTGGTTCCAAACTTCTTTAAGTAAAACATGATGGAGGCCACTGTGTTCGTGGGGACCTTCAGTGTTGCAGAAATGTTTTGGTACCCTTCCTCAATCTGTGCCTCGACACAATCGTGTCTCGGATGTCTACGGACAATTCCTTCAACCTCATGGCTTGGTTTTTGCTCTGACATGCATTGTCAACTGTGTGACCTTATATAGACTGGTGTGTGCCTTTCCAAATCATGTCCAATCAAGTGAATTTACCACAGGTGGACCAATCAAGTTGTAGACACGTCACAAGGATTATCAATGGAAACAGGATGCACCTGAGCTCAATTTCGAGTCTCATAGCAAAGGGTCTGAATACTTATGTAAACAAGGTATTTCCGTATTTTTATTTCTAAAAACTTGTTTTTGCTTTCTCATTATGGGGTATTGTGTGTATATTGTTGAGGGAATTGATTTATTTAATCCATTATAGAATAACGCAACAAAATGTGAAAAAAGTCAAGGGGTGTGAATACTTTCCAAAGGCGCTGTATCTAATCCTACCATCTAATCCTATCTCTGCACATTGTAAATATGGTATTGGCACAGACGCTGGATATAGCTAACTTACTTTCTAATGTTCTTCTTGTTTGTATTTTTCGTGTGTTTTTGTTTTACTTGAATTTTTTTATTTTTTTATATTACTACTGATATTGATTGCTGCCTTGTTGGGAAAGAGCAAGAAAGGCATTTCACTGTACTTGTGCATGTGCCATTAAAATTGTGAAATTTAAACGTTTAATTTCACACTCTTGAGAATTAAAACTCTGAATAGAACATCAGACTCCAACTATTGTAATTCACCAGTAGCGATCGGGATTTTTTGGGTAAATTACCATACAAGCTTAGTCCGTAACTTTTGACCATTTCAAAGCATTGACATATACACTAAATTTCAAAACACACTTCATAATATATGTCAGAGATTTTACTGTACGTCATGCATAACATATCGGTAATACATTATGTCATGATTATGTAGGCTTTGCTGTATGCACTTACATTTAAATTCAGATTGGTCTATAAATAACTCACAACCATGAACTGAAGGGCACTGTTTCAATGTCTGACGAAAAGCATCCTTCAATGAGCCTGCTTCTATTCACTGCCAACTACTTGTCCAGTAGAATTTGCTTCGCTGTCTATCGCAACGGCCTGCCAATCAACGTGTGCCCTGTCACTAACCATCTTGGGTGATTCATTTATGTTTGAAGTTACATAATATGGTATGCTTCTATCACTTCCATGATGACAGCACTCAGTTACAGTACAGTAGCAGAACAGCAACTGGAGAAGTATGTGATCCAACAACTCAATGTCTACAGAAATATTGACTGACCTCCAACTAACAATCTCTATTTTTAGATTGAAAGGAAAATGCTTTCCAGACAGTTTGTCAGCTGTAGGCCTAGATAGAATATCACACTGATGCGTTCTTGTAAAAACATACATGTTTCATGTTTGTATGGTAGTGAATGTACATGCGATAGGTACTATATTTGTAGAAGTATGTTATCTGTGATTACTGTATCAAGGCAAAGAGTGCAATGTTTAATTAAAACTTCTTCAGGCTAGGGTCTATTTTTCTCCACTTCCTGTCTGACTGATGTGCCCAAAGTAAACTGCCTGTTACTCAGGTCCATAAGCCAGGATATGCATATAATTGGTACCATTGGAGGGAAAACACTTTGAAGTTTGGAGAAATGTTAAAATAATGTATGGGACTATAACACAATTGATTTGGTAGAAGAAAATCCAAAGAAAAACCAACCAGAATATTTTTTTTGAGAGCCAATGCTCTTACAATGGAAAGCTATGGGGCATACGCAATTCCAGCACCCAGATTGCAATTCCTATGGCTTCCACTAGATGTCAACAGTCTTTGTTCAAGGTTTCAGGCTTGTTTCTTCCCAAACGAGGAAGAATTTTGAGTTTTTGTACTGGGAGTCCGAGTTGGAAATCAGTCTGTGCACGTGCGATGAAGAGGACGCACGATGAAGAGGATGCGCACATGCTTATTTTGCTTTTCTATTGAACATACCCCTTTTCCGAATAAAATATTATAGTTTAATTACATTTTAGGATTAAATAGAATAGAGGATTAAATAGAAATGTATTTCAACTTGTTTTGCCCAAGTTTAGTGATAGCTTTTTGGATTCGATTCTCTGCATGTTGAATGAGTGGATTACTCAAATTGATGGCGCCAACTAAACAGACTTTTTGGGATATAAAGAAGGATTTTATCTAACAAAACGACCATGCATGTTGTAGCTGGGACCCTTTGGATTGCAAATCAGAGTATGATTTTCAAAAAGTAAGTGAATATTTAATCGCTATTTGTGATTTTATGAAGCCTGTGCTGGTTGAAACATATTGTGGGGGCACCGTCCCCAAACAATCACATGGCATGCATTCGCTGTAAAGCCTATTGTAAATCAGACAATGCAGTTAGATGAACAAGACTTTAAGCTTTTATCCCATATAAGACTCTTGTATGTACCTAAATGTTTAATACCCATAATTTTTATGATTATTTATTTTCATTGTGCACCCTCCAATTTCACCGGAAGTTGTTGACAGGTGTCCCGCTGGCGGGACGCCTAGCCCATTAAGACGTGAAGGTCAGTCAATCCGGAACATTTCAAGAACTTTGAAAGTTTCTTCAAGTGCAGTCACAAAAACCATCAGGCGCTATGATGAAACTGTCTCTCATGAGGACCAACACATGAATGGAAGACCCAGAGTTACCTCTGCTGCAGAAAATAAGTTAATTACAGTTACCAGCCTCAGAAATTGCATCGCAAATAAATGCTTTACAGAGTTCAAGTAACAGACACATCTCAACATCAACTGTTCAGAGTAGAATGTTTGAATCAGGCCTTCATGGACGAACTGCTGAAAAGAAACTAATAAAGAACACCAATAAGAATCAGAGACTTGCTTGGGCCAAGAAACACGAACAATGGACATTAGAAAGGTGGAAATTTGTCCTTTGGTCTGGAGTCCAAATTGGAGATTTTTGTTCCAACCGCCGTGTCTTTATGACACGCGGTGTGTGTGGGTGAACGGATGATCTCCGCATGTGTATTTCCCACCGTGAAGAATGGAGCAAGAGGTGTGATGGTGTGGGGATGCTTTGCTGGTGACACTGTGATTTATTTAGAATTCAAGGCACACGTAACCAGCATGGCTACCACAGCATTCTGCAGAGATACACCATCCCGTCTGGTTTGGGCTTAGTCCCACTGTCATTTGTTTTTCAACAGGACAATGACCCAACACACATCCAGGCTGTGTAAGGTCTATTTTACCAAGAAGGAGAGTGATGGAGTGCTGCTTCAGATGACCTGGCCTCCACAATCCCCTGACCTCAGACAGCAGAGTGAAGGAAAAGCAGCCAGCAAGTGCTCAGCATATGTGGGAACTCATTCAAGACTGTTGGAGAAGCATTCCAGGTGAAGCTGGTTGAGAGAATGCCAAGAGTGTGCAAAGCTGTCATCAAGGTGGCTATTTGAAGAATCTCAAATATATAATATACTTCAATTTGTTTAACACTTTTTTGGTTACAACATGATTCCATATGTGCTATTTCACAGTTTTTATGTCTTCACTAGTATTAAACAATGTAGAAAATAGTAAAATAAAGAAAAACCCTTGAATGAGTATGTGAGTTAAAGTGAATATGCATAGATAATAAACAGAGAGTAGCAGGAGTGTAAAAGAGAGAGGTTGGTGGGGTTGCCATTTCATTAGCTGTTCAGGAGTCTTATGGCTTTGGGGTAGAAGCCTTTTGGACCTAGATTTGGCGCTCCGGTACCGCTTGCCATGTGGTAGCAGAGAAAACAGTCTATGAAGAGAGTGGCTGGAGTCTTTGACAATTTTTAGGGCCTTCCTCTGACACCGCCTGTTATAGAGGCCCTGGATGGCAGGAAGCTTGGCCCCAGTGATGTACTGGGCCGTAAGCATTACCCTTGCGCAACGCACTACCCCAACTTGGTGGAATGGTCCATTATTTTCAAGGGATAAATTGTTTGTATGACAGGGTTTAACTTAAAATGAAGGACAGACATAAATGCATCAATAATCACATGAATATAAATAATTATCTTCAGAAATGACTTTGTCAAAGGAGCAAAAAAGTTAGGCCTTTTCAATTGTGTTGAAACTAGGATTTTTTATAGATTAATTGGGTTTACATCTTTCTAGAAGTGACATTAGCAATCCTTCACTCATATCAAAAATCGGATTTATTGAAATCTGCATGTGGTTTATATTAAAGTGCACGTCATTTAATATAACAACCGTTTAAAATTCAATATTGGTGCAGAATTTCTTCATAAAATATCAAAATACCATTTAGTGGGACGACCCAGCCTTATGCTGACAGCCACAAATGAACAAGATCCATTATAGTTAAGGTGCTTTCAGCAGGGCAGCAAAATAGGAATGCAAATGTCTATCTTTATTACTTCAAAATCTACCTGTCTGCTTCTAAACCAAATGTACTTAGTGATCTTGATTTTCAGTGTGAATACAGACCGTGAAAGCGGGTCCTCACGATCCTTCTGACTTTTTGGGGTTTAAACAGGAGGTGTCAGAAAAGTTACCACAGGGATAACTGACTTGTGGCGGCCAAGCGTTCACTTCGCTTTTTGATCCTTTGATGTCAGCTCTTCCTATCATTGTGAAGCAGAATTCACCAAGCGTTGGATTGTTCACCCACTAATAGGGAACGTGAGCTGCGTTTAGACCGTTGTGAGACAGGTTAGTTTTACCCCACTGATGATGTGTTGTCATGCTGGCATACTGGCATACAGCTCAGGGTAGGGTAAACACACAACCCTTGGCATAATTTGAACAGTTTCATACGACTTCAACAGTGAATCAAAAGATGAACTAGAGGGGAGGTGTTTTATCATCTTAGTCTGCCTTGTACAGTATAGGGGATGAGTCATTCTGAGATGTTTTTGGATATATTTTGAACTTTGAGTTGAGTAACATCCCTGAAAAGAGAGGACTGACATATTACTGTATATACTATCCATATGTGGTATACTATAGGCCTATGCTCCTCATCTTACCAATATTAATTTGGGGTGGCAGGTAGCCTAGTGGTTAGAGCATTGGGCTAGTAACTGAAAGGTTGCTGGCTCAACTCCTGGACCTGACACGGTAAGAATTGGTTGTTCTGCCCCTGAACAAGGCTGTTAACCCACTGTTTGTTGGTAGGCTGTCATTGTAAATAAGAATTTGTTCTTATCTGACTGAAAGGTAAAAAAAATAATTTAGATATATTCAAAGCCCTAGATAACACACAATCCTGACATAGTGGTACATTGAACAGTTCTGTATTACATCTACAAGACAAAAAAGTAGTGCTGACTAGAAGCTGGTGCACACTCCTTTTTTTACATTTGGATCACTAAGCCTTTGAATGAATACCTCTGAGGCTCAACTCTATTGTAGCAAGATGAATGGATGAAGCCTGGGGCGAGGAGGGTACCCGCACAACCACACCACTGGACATAATGTGGCATCCCTTTAGTGAACTCTGACAATCCCCACAACACTGTCCTATTTTCATTAAGCTAAACTACATGTGACCCAGTGGCACTGCTTGGCATCGTTGCCGGCACTTTCTATTTTCAGTCTCTGTGTTCAGCTGGAGAAGACAAGGGAGGCATTGGCCGTCATTCCTACAGGAAGTGCCCCAGTGCTCCATGTGCAAGAAAATGGGCCTGTTGTGAGTTATATCACCAGCATGCTCTACCTACCCTGAGGCCCAATTTACCCAGCTCTTACCCAACTTCCGCCCAGTTTCCCTCTCATTCACAAAGCCAAGTGGATTGAAGATTAGCGATTGATGTCAGCCTATATCGGGCAGTTTACTCCAAATGTAGGACCATTCTCCCAGCTTTTTGGGGTGAATTTAAGTCTCAAAGATACTTTTTTTGTGTCCGAGACAGATGTCACCAGATAGGCAGTATGAGAGTGAGCAATCAGCATGTTGCCTGTCTGATGCTTTAAAAGCAAAAATTACCTGAGCACAACACATCATCTCAATCATTACATTCTACTATACATAGTGGCAGGCTTTAAATACTGAATTGTTACAAAAGGCCATAGTCAATGTCTAACAGCTTGAGCTTTTTAGCCTCTAAATATTATGCTAAGGCTAAAATGAGGTGCTCTAGCCTTATCAGACTCCAGCGTTATGGAAGAATGCAGACTCCATAAGAGCTAGAATCTTCACTTTAATGGAAAGGATCAGTGTCCCATGTGTGCTTTCCTTCTAGTCATGTCAAGTGGAGAAACTTGGACAACGCAAAGTATCAGTTTTCATCAGTAACAAATTCACAAGATGTGTAGGTCTAAAACAAAATGACAGTTGTGGGTTGGCAAAACTAAACATAAAAGTAGCCGGTGTCCTACATTCTAAATCTGGTAAAGGTACTAGTACCCTACATCTACACTAACATTCTCTTTGCCAAAGATGGCATAAATTTAAGAGTTCCTCCTCAAAGGAGTACTATAATGTCTGATACAGCTAGTTACATTATACACAGGGCATAGCTATACCTCATCAAGTCCATCCACTTAGGGGTAGAGAGAAGTGGCCTAACTAACTAATTGGATGTTTGTCGGGATTACTCATTTTCTTTTAAACAGGTTTCTGTGGAATGGGTAAATGTCACTATAGTGTGCAGGGTATTCCTGTAATCAGATTCTAGGCATGCCATGCTTGGCTGTACACATAAATTGTGTGAGTCCAAGTGCTTTAATTCAATTAAAGATCCATATTAACCTCCAACCTGCAAGAACAAACTTCATCAAGGCTGAATTAGTTTCAAATTATCGGGGGAATTGCAAGTGAAAAAATAAAATATAAAGTGAGGTGTCTTGACTCTTTTTCTGCCTTCTTTGCAGTTTGGAAGGGATTGGTGTTCAATTGAGGCACTGCAATCTAATCTTGATTAGTGTGTTCTCTTTCAATAGGGTATTTGCTGTGAGTCATGGATCCAAACTGATATTATATTAATTAATTGAAATGTGTTCCAGGTGACTACCTCATGAAGCTGGTTGAAAGAATGCCAAGATTGTGCAAAGCTGTCATCAAAGCAAAGGGTGGCTATTTGAAGAATCTGAAATATAAAATATAGTGTGATATGTTTAACACTTTTTTGGTTACTTCATGATTCCATATGTGTTATTTCATAGTTTTGATGTCTTCACTGTTATTCTACAATATAGAAAATAGTACAAATAAAGAAAAACCTTTGAATGAGTAGGTGTTCTAAAACGTTTGACCGGTAGTGTATATATTACCTTAATTACCTCAACTAACCGGTGCCCCTGCACATTGATTGACTCTGTACTGGTACTGGTACATAGCGTCACTACTGCTATTTTACTGCTGCTATATAATTATTTGTACTTTTATTTCTTATTCTTTCCTTATCAATTTGTTACTAACACTTATTTTTCTTACAACTGCATTGTTGGTTAAGGGCTTGTAAGTAAGCATTTCCCTGTAAGATGACTACCTCAATACCTGTTGTATTCGGTGCATGTGACAAATAAAATTTTATTGGATTTATCTCAAACTTGGGTTTAAATAATTAATAGGAAGCTGCATAAGTGTCCATACAGGGTTGACAGACAGTCGTAAAAGTGCGGATAAAATTATCTTAATTCATAACATTGTAATGCCTGAGATGGGAAAGTGTTAAACATATCCTCCATGCAATTGAATGTTGAATGAAGAAATTAACTTTAAAATATATCTTCTAAGTTTGCATGTCCAAAAGGCACCCATTTCGTGGAATGACACAGCTAGCATTAGTCACGAGGACTGTCAGATAGATCCCTGTGTTTGTGTACCTCTATTTGAGGCTTTAGTCACACTGGCATTATACCTGCCACAGCACTTTGCACAGCATACATATGACATGTCTCCTCCCAGACAGATAGAGCTCAGATCAGATGACTTAGAGATCGCAAGGTGTCTCGATGCCAGATGATTCAGGGCGATTCAACTAGGGAGACTATAATCCACAGTGATAGAAAGAGAGAAAGCTTTTCTTTTCACAACGTCGTCTCACTGTAAGAACATGCAAATCATGAGAGAGGGAGGCAGAGGGAGAGATGGCAAAACATCTGAAGCTATGTGAAATCCTTACTGTGCCTCCTCCCCCTCACTCTCATTATCACCATGTTCTACCCAGCCACTTTCAAAGTGTAAGTTGCAGACAAGAAGGCATTGTTATTGTCAGGTTGTTTCCCTTTTTGTAAGCCTCAATTGACAGAGAATATATGGGGAGCCTTGCAAAACACTTAATAAGTGACCTAGAATAAAAATGTGCATCAATTTGACATATTTACAATGTGACATATTTCATTCAACTTTGAATCCTTCCCTAATAAGGTAAATAAGCTAAACAAGTACATGGAAAAAGTCAAACTCTGCATGATTTCGATCAAATGGCGTCCATAATGACTTTGTCAGACATACGCCACTAGACTGACAAATACAATGTGATATGTCTGATGCTATGAGAATGCTGAAGCAGAATATTAATAAGGCATAGAATATTCACAGCTTGTTGTTTCCTGGGAGAAGACAAAGGGCTGTTTACAGTTATGAAACAAGTAATTTCCATAAAATCAATTAAGGTAGGCCAGTTAAATCTTCGGAATATGTTAGTGTGCATGTGGCTGATCAGTCTTATGGCCTTGTGGATCAAATAATATTCCTCTAAAACCACAAGGTGTCAAAAATGTATTGTGCTCTCGGTTAAACCTCATTTGCCTCTAAATCGACTGCTTTGTTGTCCTCTGAAAAATGGATGTAAGTGTTTAAGGGCTAAGTCACATCTAATTGATATTATTTCCACATGAAGCTCTTTCTCAGCTCAATGACAATGATGACTAATAATAATTCCATAGAAGAAGTGCCTTCTGAAATCTTATTAATTCATAAAACAAGGAGCACAAGCCCTCCGCTCAAGTAAATCCATTGTCTATCTACAACATTTTTCAATTAGGTTGATAAAAAGGTAACAGAAAAAATCCATTAAAAGCAAGTTGGGAGTTAATCCTAAATCCTAGATGATATCACTTAATTTCCATGCCTATTAAACATGTATGCTTTTAAATCTGTCTGTGACATTGCTGCGAGGAATCTTTACTCAAACCTACATGGGTATCATATTATCTTTGATGGGTTTGTGGTGACCCTTGTTAATTTCCCCTTCGGTCACAAGATAGTGAATTTGTTGACGGTGGAATTCAAATAGTATGTGTGTGTCTGTGTGTGTGTGTGTGCGTGCGTGCGTGCATGCTTATACTCAGATGCACTTGTTTTAGTGTTGAATAACTGTGTCAAAGGAATCTTGTAGTCCCAACTTCATTTTTCTGACTGAAGGAAATTGATGTACGCAATCTAGCCTGACCTTTGCTTGCTACACAGGGATGGCTGTGTCAACAGCATGATATACAGGACTGCATCCAATTTGCTCGTCATAAGGATGCCTGCAGGACACTCAGACACACTCATTACACTGCATGCTATTGATTTTCGACACATCTCAGAACGCATCAGGCATTCATGATTCAGTGGAGTAACGAGTGCTGCATCAACATATTCTCTCTCCCCGACTCGCACAACTAGTTAATGTCCTTGAGGTTAAGCTAGGCACATCACCAACAGCTCAAAGCTGTCACTGACCTAGATTTACAGTAAACAATGTCAGCTATAGGAACAGGCAGTTCCGATCGGTTCCAATCCAAGTGCCAATGCCGTTTAGTAAACTCCAGGCGGAGCTTTGGTCATATGACACGGAAATAGAGCTCTTCGGCCACACACACTATTTGAAATTGTGTTTTTTACATTGGATAAATGTACTCAGAGCTATAAAAAAAATTGATATCATACTGTACAGTTGATGAACAATGGGAAAGTAATTCTGCTTTGAAAGTTGGTAAACTTGTAACCCCACTTTTTAGAAATTGGCCCTTGAATATTTTGGTACACATATTGGTCCAAAATAGCATAACTGATGTGTTTTAACACCAATAAACCCATCTGTATGTATTTAGTATATGTCAATCCAGCAAACAGGCAACTTAAAGCAACTTTTAACCTCTACGGGCCACGGGGGCAGTATTGAGAATTTTGAAAGAAATATGTGCCCATTTTTAACTGCCTCCTACACCAACTCAGAAGCTAGGATATGCATATTATTAACACATTCGGATAGAAAACACTCTGAATTTTCTAAAACAGTTTGAATGGTGTCTGTAAGTATAACAAAACTCATATTGCAGGCAAAAACCTGTGAAAAATAGATTAAAAAAAATGAGAATTTTGTGACTGTACTATTTAGTGTCATTGTTTTAAAGATACCACAGTGAGAAAGGATTCAGTTCGCAACTCCTACTGCTTCCACTAGATGTCAACGATCTTTAGAAAGTTGTTGGAAGCATCTGTCATGAATACAGACCGAATTAGAAAGCTTACAAGTTGACACGTCATCACTTCATTTTTTGCGCCTGCGCATGAATCTGAGAAGAGTGCCTTTGTCATTATCGTTTATTCTAGACACTTGATAGGTTGTGTGAAAATATTACTGATGTTTACTGATGTTTCACGTTAAAAATGGAACAAAAGATTAGTGCTAAACAACGTTTGACATGTTTAAACAAACGTAAATAGATTATTTACTAGGTTTTCTTTAGCTTTTCGACGTGACTTTACACTGCCCACCTCATTTTGTGGGAGCCTACTGAACGCTAACTATTTGGACATAAATTATGAACTTTGTCAAAAGAAACCACATTTGTTCTGGACCTGGGATCTCTGGCAGCGCCTTCTGATGGAGATAATCAAAGGTAAGGGGATATTTAGAATGTTATTATCGATATTAGATGATGCTAATGCTAACGGTATAGCTTAGCTTAGCTTAGCATATAGCTTATTGTTGTTAGCATAGTACCCAGTTTATGCAAAATGTGATTTCCCAGTAAAGTTATTTTGAGATCTGGCCATTCGGTAGCAATTACGAGATGATAATATATTATTCTTTGAATGACAATATTATAATTTACCAATGTTTTCGAATAGTAATTCCGTGATTTGTAATGCTGGATTCACTGGGTGCATTCGAGCCGAAAAAAATTCTGAATTTCACCGCGACTGTAAATGCTGTTTTTGGATATAAATATGAACTTGATGGAACTAAAAATGCATGTATTGTATAACATAATGTCCTATGAGTGTCATCTGATGCAGATTGTCAAAGGTAAGTGCATAATTCTAGCTAGTTTTCTGTCTGTTGATGCCCTTCTTTGAATTGGCTAAACATTACACGCAGCTATTGTCAATGTACTCTCCTCACATAACCTAACTTTATGCATTCTCCGTAATGCCTCTGAAAATCGGACAGCGTGGTTAGATTTAGGAGATATATCTTTCAAATGGAGGAAAATAGTTGATTATTTGATTTTTTGAAATGATTACTCTTGCAGTTTTGAATTCCCCGCCATGGTCACATGACAATGAATCCCAATACCGGGATAAGATCGGGATAAGATCCTCAACAGGTTAAACAATGTTTTGGTTTGTTTATATCTTGTTAGCTAGCTAGTTAAGTTAGTTGTCTAGCTAGCCAGTTCAAATAAAGACCACATCATATAGCTGCCAACGTCTTAACTTTAGCTAATTTGTAGTCATTATTACAGGAAAATAAACTCACAACAAGATCATTATTTACAAGTTCATGTCAAGCTAATTACAGAAAATAGCTTACGGTTGTGAATGGCATTCTACCAGATAATTTTTTTACTTGGACACTGTCTCGTTGACCTAACGTTATATCCTAATTTGACTTTGGTGCAGGTCATGTTGTTCTTCTCATTACTGTCTCGACAGCTAGCTAAACATGAACCATAATCCCAACTCATAACATTACTACCCTTCATGAATCTGCAGGTAGCTAACCAACTAGATGCAATGTTAGCTAGCTAGCTAACATTAGCCTATAACTAGCAATGGCTCTGAATGACTCTGAGATACGATTATTCCTACACAGATCATACACGTAATGTTAGCTCGCGAGCCAGCCAGCTAATGTTAGCTAGTTAGCGATCAGTACGCTTTAACTTTCTGACAAAATTATAAATATATAATATCTGAAAATGTAGCTAGCTAAACTCTCTCACACGTATACATGGATGAACACTTCTCCCTCTCTGTCACAGATGCCATGGTTGCCCTTAGATTAAAGACGACTCCCATTGCATATTTGCAATCAAACTCCAGAATTTTCTCCATCTACATAGCTATCATACTCTGCTTCCACCAGGCATTCCACTGATTTCAAATCTCTGTCTTCCAGAAAGTAGAGAGCAACACTTTTGCCATTATTCATGATGTCTTTCAAAAAAGCCTCATTAGATAAGATTACACATACTGAGCAGCCCTTTGTTACAGACAGAAGTGTGCTACATGGCAGACCAATCTGAACTTATCGCTCGGCATGTCCAGCCCATCCATTATATCAGCCAATCATGGCTAGTGGGAAGGTTCCTGACTTTTTCCATGGCTAAACCAACTTGGCGCGTAATTTAACAATTGTATTCGTATTTACAGATGGCACATGAAAGTTCACATGATCCAGAATGCATTTCTGCCAAAAAACGCATTTTGATAAAAAAAAAAAAATGTTTACGTTCAAATGCCTCTCCTGTGAAGTAGTGAAGTGCGACATATACCTAGTTTCTTGAAACGAGTCACATATGTAGAAAATACATCATCCCTACTGTAAAATATGGTGGTGGATCTTTGATGTTATGGGACTATTTTGCTTCCACTGGTCTTGGGGAAGTTAAGGTCAACGTTATCATGAACTTTAGCATGTACCAGGACATTTTATCCAAAAACCTGGTTGCCTGCCTGGAGGCTGATACTTGGCCACAAGTGGATCTTCCAGAAAGACTAAGCACATATCAACATTTTCCGCAAAGATAGAACTGCCAAAGGGGGTGGAGTTAGCCTGCAGAGTTCTGTCATGCTATCCAGGTCTGTGCCCAAACAGTTCGAGCTTCTACTTTTAAAAATCCACCTTTCCAGAAATAAGTCTCTCACTGTTGCCGCTTGTTATAGACCCCCTCAGCCCCCAGCTGTGCCCTGGACACCATATGTGAATTAATTACCCCCCATTTATCTTCAGAGTTTATACTGTTAGGGGACCTAAAAAGGGATATCCTTAACACCCCGGTCGTTCTACAATCTAAGATAGATGCCCTCAATCTCACACAAATTATCAAGGAACCTACCAGGTACAACCTTAAATCCGTAAACACGGGGTCCCTCATAGATATAATCCTGACCAACCTGCCCTCTAAATACACCTCTGCTGTCTTCAACCAGGATCTCAGCGATCACTGCCTCATTGTCTGCGTCCGTAATGGGTCTGCGGTCAAACGACCACCCCACATCACTGTCAAACGCTCCCTAAAACACTTCAGCGAGCAGGCCTTTCTAATCGACCTGGCCTGGGTATCCTGGAAGGATATTGACCTCATTCCGTCAGTAGAGGATGCCTGGTTATTCTTTAAAAGTGCTTTCCTCACCATCTTAAATAAGCATGCCCCATTCAAATAATGTAGAACTAAGAACACTCCAGACTTGACTGCCCTTGACCAGCACAAAAACATCCTGTGGCGTACCGCATTAGCATCGAATAGCCCACGCGATATGCAACTTTTCATGGTAGTTAGGAACCAATATACACAGGCAGTTAGGAAAGCAAAGGTTAGATTTTTCAAACAGAAATTTGCATCCTGTAGCAGAAACTCCAAAAAGTTATTGGACACTGTAAAGTCCATGGAGAATAAGAGCACCTCCTCCCAGCTGCCCACTGCACTGAGGCTAGGAAACACTGTCACCACCGATACATATACGATAATCGAGAATTTCAATAAGCATTTTTCTATGACTGGCCATGCTTTCCACCTGGCTACCCCTACCCCGGTCAATAGCTCTGTACCCCCCACAGCAACTTGCCCAAGCCTCCCCCATTTCTCCTTTACCCAAACCCAGATAGCTGATGTTCTGTAAGAGCTGCAAAATCTGGACCCCTACAAATCAGCTGGGCTAGACAATCTGGCCCCTCTCTTTCTAAAATTATCCACTGAAATTGTTGCAACCCCAATTACTAGCCTGTTCAACCTCTCTTTCGAATCGTCTGAGATCCCTAAAGATTGGTAAGCTGCCGCGGTCATCCCCCTCTTCAAGGGAGAGACACTCTAGACCCAAACTGTTACAGACCTATATCTATCCTACCCTGCCTTTCTAAAGTCTTCGAAAGCCAAGTTAACAAACAGAACACCGACCATTTCGAATCCCACCATACCTTTTCCGCTATGCAATCTGGTTTCTGAGCAGGTCATGGGTGCACCTCAGCCACGCTCAAGGTCCTAAACAATATCATAACCGCCATCGATAAAAGACAGTACTGCACAGCCGTCGTCATCGACCTGGCCAAGGCTTTCGACTCTGTCAATCAACGCATTCTTATCGGCAGACTCAACAGCCTTGGTTTCTCAAATGACTGCCTCGCCTGGTTCACCAACTACTTCTCAGACAGAGTTCAGTGTGTCAAATCAGAGAGCCTGTTGTCCGGATCTCTGGCAATCTCTATGGGGGTGCCACAGGGTTCAATTCTCTGGCCGACTCTTTTCTCTGGATACATCAATGATGTCGCTCTTGCTAATGGTGATTCTCTGATCCACATCTATGCAGACAACACTTTTTTGTATTTTTTGTATTTTTTGTATTCTTTGAACACTGTGTCAGTAAACCTCCAGACGAGCTTCAACACCATACAAAACTCCTTCCGTGGCCTCCAACTGCTCTTAAATGCAAGTAAAACTAAATGTATGCTTTTCAAACGATCACTGCCCGCACCTGCGGATGTAGTCAATCACAGTGGATGTAGTCTATCACAGTGCCATACGTTTTGTCACCAAAGCCCCGTACACTACCCACCACTGCAACCTGTATGCTCTCGTTGGCTGGCCCTTACTTCATATTCGTCACCAAACCCACTGGCTCCAGGTCATCTATAAGTCTTTGCTAGGTAAAGCCCCTCCTTATCTCAGCTCACTGGTCACCATAGCAGCACCCACCCGTAGCACACGCTCCAGCACGTATATTTCACTGGTCAACCCCAAAGCCAACTCATCCTTTGGCTGCCTTTCCATCCAGTTCTCTGCTGCCAATGACTGGAACGAATTGCAAAAATCACTGAAGCTGGATTCTTATATCTCCCTCACAAACTTTAAGCATCAGCTGTCAGAGCAGCTTACCGATCATTGCAGCTGTACACAGCCCATCTGTAAATAGCCCACCGATCTACCTCATCCCCATATTGTTATTTATTTTTTGCTCCTTTGCACCCCAGCATCTCTACTTGCACATTCATCTTCTGCACATCTATCACTCCAGTGTATAATTGCTAAATTGTAATTATTTCGCAACTATGGCCTATTTATTGCCTTACCTCCCTAATGTTCCTACATTTGCACACACTGTATACAGATTTTTTATTGTGTTATTGACTGTATGTTTGTTTATCCCATGTGTAAATCTGTGTTGTTGTGTCGTACATCTTTGCTTTATCTTGGCCAGGTTGCAGTTGTAAATGAGAACTTGTCTCAACTGGCCTACCTGGTTAAATAAAGGTGAAATAAAAAAAGAATAAAAAAAATCAACAAAGAAATGGTAAATTCACCATAAAATCAACATTTTGCAATGGCCATATCAGTCCAGAAGAAGGATATCAAAGATCTGGAAAGATTCTGTATGGAGGAATGGTCTAAGATCCCTCCCAATGTGTTCTCCAATCTCATAAAACATTTTACAAAATGGCTCAGTGTCGTTATCCTCAAAAGGGGAGGGTGCTGGAGTATTGCAAACAGGTGCTCCAATAATTTTGACCCCTATCTTTTTTAGATGACTTAATAAACAAAATGCATTTTTCTGAGCAATTGTATTAGTTTTAAAAAATAAATTTAATCAATGTTGAATTCAGGCTGTAACACAACAAAATGTGGAATAAGTCAAAGGGTATGAATACTTTCTGAAGGCACTGTATATATACAGTACCTAGTCAACACAAAGATGTTGCTGCCTTATAATTACATCTAAAAAGGGATTGAATTGGATTTTATCCCTAAAGATCTACACAACCTACTCCACATTTTCAAAGTGAAAGAAAGTTAAAGAACATTTTCCTATTTAAGAAAAAAAAATATATAAGATGTCTTGGTTGCGTATGTCTTCACACCCCAGAGTTAATACTATGTGGAAGCACCATAATTTTCAATAAGATTCCACCAACTTTGCACAACTCTTAGGGCAACACATATCCATTATTTTTGTCAAAATTGCTCAAGCTCAGTGAATTTATGGTAAATAAATGGCAGACAAAGGTGCTTCCAACAAGTATTAACTCTGGGGTGTGAAGACATCCGCAATCAAGACATCATCTTTTTTTTTTTTAATCAATTTGGAAAATGTTCTATTGCTCTTTCACTTTGAAAATGTGGAGTAGGGTTGTGTAGGGCTGTAGGGATAAAATCTAATTGAATACTTTCACTAGGTCTAAACTGGCACCCTATTATAGTCCACTACTCTTGACCATGGCCCATACTGTAGTAGTGTACCATATAATGAATAGTGTACTATTTGGGACATACCAAATAGTAAAATACAATACTGACTTGATGCTACAGCCTATATGGAAAATATTGCACAAATCATTTTATGAAGGATGGGAATGCGGAGAAAAGATTAACGTTTTTTTTGTCATGGTTTCCTCTTTCTGCCACATGAAGTAATTACCACTTGCTGTGCAAAAAGACAGCTTCAGAACATTGGTGGTGTTAGCCTCTATTTGCACGTGTGATTCACGGAGACTTTTCAGATAATTTGTAATTTGTAATTTGTAAAAAAAATCACAAAGTGTGTGGGTAGAAAATCGTGCTAGACTGTGCAAGCTTCATTATTAACTTGTTAATAAACTCATCCAAAGATGTGTGAACATCTATAATTTTAACTAAGTCTAAACTCTGTAAGTCAAAGCAAAAATTATTTAGAGTTCAAAAGGTCATTTAGATGTTCTTGAAGTTTGACCACTAAGACATCACAAGTCCCAGAGCCACTAAGGGTAGCATCTGAAATGCTGAAGATACAAGAGAGTGTACTCTCCTCAGCAGACTTTCAGTACATCATTGTGTAATGACAAAAACACATGCCCCAGTTCCAAAACAAGAACCCTGTTGTATGTTTAGTGGTGTAACCCTTTGGAAGAGAATCACATTTTGGGAGGAAGGTGCTATTGGCGAAAGGGTCTACTTCAGAGTTCAACTTTGAGCATCTTCTTTCTAGAGCATTTTCATTAGAGCAGTTAGAGACTTCACAGCCAATAGTATGTCCTTCTTCCCTGTCAAGTTGCCATGGAAACAAGAGGTGCAAAGGGGAACATGGGAAGTTATGTTATATTTTCCCAATGTACGAGGCAGGAGGGATACTCAAGGTATCAGGTTGAGTGATTGCAAAAATTCAGAAAACTGAATGAACAATTCATGACAGGTTATCTGTGCTGAAAATAACTGTAGAGTACATCACTTTAACAATCATAATATGCTGCAATTCTGATCATTTGTTATGCAGCTGATGATCATCAGTAAGTACTGCCCATTATGTTTAACAATACTACTCCATGTAAACATGCATGGGATTGATTGATAAACATCATTACTCCAAAGTCAAATAAGAGTGAGATAATATTTGTACAGTAGGCACACAATATTATCTCACTCTTATTTGACTTTGGAGTAATGCTGTTTATCAGTCAATCCCACGCATGTTTAAGTGGAGTAGTATTGTTAAACATGCCATGTAGAGGCTGTCGTTTTGTCTTCATACTTTTTCATAACGACGTCGACGACAATAGAATGTGCACAATATCACTACGACAATTGTCTACAGACTGTAAACCAGCCTTTACGGTCAACCCCGTTACAGTCAACCCTGTTACTTTATGTGATGCTTAAAACCTGTTGGGGCTAGGGGGCAATATTTGCACGGCCGGATAAATAACGTACCCGATTTAAACTGGTTACTACTCTTGCCCAGAAACGAGAATATGCATATAATTAGTAGATTTGGATAAAAAAACACTCTAAAGTTTCTAAAACTGTTTGAATGGTGTCTGTGAGTATAACAGAACTAATATGGCAGGCCAAAACCTGAGAAGATTCCATACAGGAAGTGCCCTGTCTGACATTTTGTTGTCCTTCTGTTGCATCTCTATCAAAAATACAGCATCTGTGATGTAACGTGACATTTTCTAAGGCTTCCATTGGCTCTCTAAAGCCGCCAGAAAGTGGAATGGAGTGTCTGCTGTCTCTGGGCAAAGAACAGTAGCAGAGTTTGTGAGTGGTCAGCCTGGGGACAGTGAGACTGAGATGCGCATTCACGAGACTACTCCATTTTTTTCTTTCATCCTTTGAATGAATACAACGTTGCCCGGTTGGAATATTATCGCTATTTTACGAGAAAAATAGCATAAAAATTGATTTTAAACAGCGTTTGACATGCTTCTAAGTACTGTAATGGAATATTTAGATTTTTTTGGTCACGAAAAATGCTCGCGCATCATCCTTCGGATAGTGACCTGAACGCACGAACAAAACGGAGCTATTTGAATATAACTATGGATTATTTGGAACCAAAACAACATTTGTTGTTGATGTAGAAGTCCTGGGAGTGCATTCTGACAAAGAACAGCAAAGGTAATCCAATTTTTCGAATAGTAATTCTGAGTTTAGTGAGCCCCAAACTTGGTGGGTGTCAAAATAGCTAGCCGTGATGGCTGAGCTATGTACTCAGGATATTGCAAAATGTGCTTTCGCCGAAAAGCTATTTTAGAATCTTACACCGCGATTGCATAAAAGAGTTCTGTATCTATATATCTTAAAATAATTATTTTTTATTTTGTCAACGTTTATCATGAGTAATTTAGTAAATTCACCGGAAGTTTTCGGTGGGTATGCTAGTTCTGAACATCACATGCTAATGTAAAAAGCTGTTTTTTGATATAAATATGAACTTGATTGAACAAAACATGCATGTATTGTATAACATAATATCCTAGGAGTGTCATGTGATGAAGATCATCAAAGGTTAGTGCTGCATTTAGCTGTGGTTTTGGTTTTTGTGACATATATGCTTGCTTTGAAAATGGCTGTGTGATTATTTTTGGCAGGGTACTCTCCTCTCCAGCATTTTTGAGGTATTTGTATTTCGCGCCACGCGATTCCACTGGCTGTTGACTAGGGTGGGACCTAGCCCATAGAAGTTAATTGGCCTGATCACCGACAACGATGAGACAGCCTATAGGGAGGATGTCAGAGACCTGGCAGTGCGGTGCCAGGACAAAAACCTCTCCCTCAACGTTAACAAGACAAAGGCGATGATCGTGGAGTACAGGAAAAAGAGGACCGAGCACACCCCCCATTCACATCTACAGGGCTGTAGTGGAGTAGGTGGAGAGTTTCAAGTTCTTTGGTGTACACATCACCAACAAACTATCATGGTCCAAACACACCAAGACAGTCGTTAAGAGGGTACGACAACACCTTTTCCCCCTCAGGAGACTGAAAAGAATTGGCATGGTTTTACATACAGCTGCACTATCGAGAGCATCCTGACTGGTTGCCATGCATCTGACCGTAAGGTGCTACAGAGGGTAGTGCATATGGCCCAGTACATCCCTGGGGCCAAGTTTCCTGCCATCCAGGACCTATATACTAGGCGGTGTCAGAGGAAAGCCCAAAAAATTGTCAGAGACTCCAGTCACCCAAGTCATAGACTGTTTTTTCCGCTACCGCACAACACGTGCTTCCAGAGCGCCAAGTCTAGGACCAAAAGGCTCCTTAACAGCTTCTACCCCTAAGCCATAAAACTGGTGTATTATGGCTTGGGGGTAGAAGCTGTTAAGACTGGTGTGTTGTTATCTCTGCTATTGATTAAATAAGGTACATAGTTTAAAGAGATTTACCGGAATGATGATTGTAGAATACCACTGAAAATACTTGTCATTTGATGAAAAAAACACTTAAAAGCCCAGGTCTGTGCATATCCCTATTGAGGAGGAAACAAATAGAAGAGCTTCACTTTGCCATGAGTGGCGGGCAAGGAGCTTTTGTAGGTCTCTGGTGAGAACAATTTTCACTCTCACTTAATAGAAACTCAAACACCACAACCCACTCATATCACAACAACATTTATCCATCTCCTATGGAAACATCTTTCATGGAGGATCTCACCAAGGGTCAATTTGACAGAAAATGAGGAGTGTTTTTTCCCTTCTAAAGAAGACCAACATTTGGCGAATCTGTCAGTGCCTTCGCTTTAACAAAGACATCAGCCCACATGATGTGCAGTATTTCTTTGCTCAAACCTTGCACAGCTCAGTATCCCCACCTGTCACGCTGGAGATCAAGGTTCAATTTCCCAATGGGGAGGAAAATCTTCAGGGGCGGGGAGACTGTGTGCATTCAACCCCACTTTGCTAGCAAGAAACACACATTTCCATTCCACATGAGGCACTTGCCTTCCTTCTTTTGAAATTGTTAAGTGAGGCAGCAATTCTAAATAATAATTTTGGTGCATCAGGAAACACTTTTATTCTGAGTGAAGAAAGCTGTAATAGTAAGTCTTCCCATTCAAGAGACAATAAGATCCAACATGCCTAGGGATAGATTCAATCACTGATAATGTTAACCCGTGAATACCGACAACTGCATAGCAGTTTTATTGATGTACCCCACGATGAAATCTCATACAGCACGGTGCCGATTTTTAGGAAATATGGGTGAATAATGCGTCTTGCCATAGAGATTTAGAAAATTACACTGATTGGCCTAAGGCGGGAGCTATAGTAATGATCTTACATTTGTTAGTCACATGCGTTTCCTCAATTGTCCTAAGGGGGACGGGGTGCTGCATCATTCATGGAGAACGACATTGCCTTGTTTTTATTTAGGTGATGTCAAGGTGTAACCGCGTTGGAGCTGTCAAATCAGCAAGCGGCTATCTGCGTTATACCTATCGTGGACATTGTCATTGCAAAAATTTGTAATAATCCTATGCAGCCTCGTTATAAATTTGAACACTGGAACGTGTGTTGTAATCTATACCTTGATTATGCTGATATACACTGAGTATACAAAACATTAAGAACACTTGCTTTTTCTATGACAAAGACTGACTAGGTGAATCCAGGTGAAAGCTATGATCCCTTATTTTTGTCACTTTTTAAATCCCCTTCAATCAGTGTTTATGAAGGGGAGGAGACAGTTTAAATATGGATTTTTAAGCCTTGAGACAACTAAGACATGGATTGCATATGAGTACCATTCAGAGGGTGAATGGGCAAGACAAAAGATTAAAGTGCCTTTGAACGGGGTATAGTAGTAGATGAGAGGCTCACCGGTTTGTGTCAGAAACTGCAACACTGCTGGGTTTTTCATGTTCAACTGTTCCCCATGTGTATCATTAATGGTCCACCACCACAAGGACATCCAGCCAACTTGACACAACTGTGGGAAGCATTGGAGTCAACATGGCCAGCATCCCTGTGGAACGCTTTTGACACGTTGTAGAGTCCATGCCCCAATGAATTGAGGCTTTCCTGATTGCAAAATGGGGGTGGGGAGGTGCAACTCAATATTAGGAAGGTGTTCCTAATGTTTGATATACTCAGTGTAATTCTTTATTATTTTGTTAAATTATTTTCAATTTGAGTGTCACTATTTCTATATGGCCTACACTTTCTCGCTCTGAACTTCCAACAAGAGCAGCCGCTCACTGATTTGACAGCTCCAAAGCAGTTACACCTCCGGCATCGCCTTAACAAACACAATGAAACTGCTATGCAGTTGTCAATTATCACTGGTTAGTGCTGAAATAGATTGAATCTAGACCTTAGTCTTCAATATTGCAGAAAGTCGTCTCTACAGTAATGCAATGTCTCTTTCATGATCAGGTGAAACGTCAATTACTATGGAAACGCTGGGATGTGTTTTTCAATGATGTTCAAGGTATAAATTGATGCAACTATGATGGTGATACAAAATGGATTACAATTATCATACTGAATTTTAAGACTATAGGCACTACATGTTACACACACACAGACACTCAACCATGCAAATTGGTGGGGTTATTATTTATTTGGACATCACACATTATAGTCTTATTCTCATACAGATATCGTACACACTCTCACTAAATCACATCCAATATCATACACATCAACTTACTCAGATTTACTACACACATAATATCTTGTCTCAATTTTCTAACATCTGTGGCATTGGCTCACAGGCAAACAGGCAAGGGAATAAAACAAATATTGCTAGAACCTATTTCTTGAATTCTAAATATCAGACATTTAAAAGCTCTAGTTTTGACCGTCATAATACCTCTGATGGCAGTAACTTTACATGCACTAAATATGGTCAATTTAGACTGAGAATAGTATATAGTTATGAAATGGAGGTGAAATAAGTGTAGTCAGTTATAATTAATGGTTTAGCAGATTATAAAAAAAGAAGATCAGTCTTTACATGGCTAAAAGAGAAGGAATATAATATATACTGTTTACAGGAACCTCACTCCACATACTTAGATAAAGTTGCGTGAAAAAAAGAATGGGGTGGTGAAATAACTTTCTGTCATGGACAAAGGAACTCAAAGGGTGTGATAGTGCATATAGTCTGAATGTGCAAATAGTCAGGAATGATTCGCAAGGAAGGTGGATCCTTTTGATTGTGAAAGTAGATGATATGGTCCAAATCAGGATGATCCATTCCTCTTCGAAAACATTTATACAAATGTATTGAACTTACAGTCAACAAATGATCTAATCATTATGGTAGGAGAATATAACACACTGTTAAGCACCTCAATGGACCGTAAAGGGAATCACTCTACCAACTATCATCACCGTGCACTTAAGGAAATCACAAATATTATGGACACATTAGAAATAGTGGATATTTGGAGACTTAAAAACCCTGACCTAGTGAGATATACATGGAGGAGACTTAATCATGCGAGTAATCTTGACTACTTTCTTGTCTCTTTCTCTCTTGCATCAAAGGTTAAAAAAGTTTTAATAGGAGACAGAATGCGATCAGATCATCATCTAATTGGCATTCACATAACTCTTATAGATTTTCCACGTGGAAGATAATCGAAGGTTAGTGCTGCATTTAGCTGTGGTTTTGGTTTTTGTGACATATATGCTTGCTTTGAAAATGGCTGTGTGATTATTTTTGGCAGGGTACTCTCCTGACATAATCTAATGTTTTGCTTTTGCTGTAAAGCCTTTTTGAAATCGGACAATGTGGTTAGATTAAAATGGTGTAAAATAGTCATATGTTTGAGAAATTGAAGTTATAGCATTTTTAAGGTATTTGTATTTTGCGCCACGCGATTCATTACATTTACATTTACATTTAAGTCATTTAGCAGACCCTCTTATCCAGAGCGACTTACAAATTGGTGCATTCACCTTATGATATCCAGTGGAACAACCACTTTACAATAGTGCATCTAAATATTTTAAGGGGGGGGTTAGAAGGATGACTTTATCCTATCCCAGGTATTCCTTAAAGAGGTGGGGTTTCATGTGTCTCTGGAAGGTGGTGATTGACTCCGCTGTCCTGGCGTCGTGAGGGAGCTTGTTCCACCATTGGGGTGCCAGAGCAGCGAACAGTTTGACTGGGCTGAGTGGGAACTGTGCTTCCTCAGAGGTAGGGAGGCGAGCAGGCCAGAGGTGGATGAACGCAGTGCCCTTGTTTGGGTGTAGGGCCTGATCAGAGCCTGAAGGTACGGAGGTGCCGTTCCCCTCACAGCTCCGTAGGCAAGCACCATGGTCTTGTAGCGGATGCGAGCTTCAACTGGAAGCCAGTGGAGAGAGCGGAGGAGCGGGGTGACGTGAGAGAACTTGGGAAGGTTGAACACCAGACGGGCTGCGGCGTTCTAGATGAGTTGTAGGGGTTTAATGGCACAGGCAGGGAGCCCTGCCAACAGCGAGTTGCAGTAATCCAGACAGGAGATGACAAGTGCCAGGATTAGGACCTGCGCCGCTTCCTGTGTGAGGCAGGGTCGTACTCTGCGAATGTTGTAGAGCATGAACCTACAGGATCGGGTCACCGCCTTGATGTTAGTGGAGAACGACAGGGTGTTGTCCAGGATCACGCCAAGGTTCTTAGCACTCTGGGAGGAGGACACAAGGGAGTTGTCAACTGTGATGGCGAGATCATGGGACGGCAGTCCTTCCCCGGGAGGAAGAGCAGCTCCGTCTTGCCGAGGTTCAGCTTGAGGTGGTGATCCGTCATCCACACTGATAGGTCTGCCAGACATGCAGAGATGCGATTCGCCACCTGGTTATCAGAAGGGGGAAAGGAGAAGATTAATTGTGTGTCGTCTGCATAGCAATGATAGGAGAGACCATGTGAGGATATGACAGAGCCAAGTGACTTGGTGTATAGCGAGAATAGGAGAGGGCCTAGAACAGAGCCCTGGGGGACACCAGTGGTGAGAGCACGTGGTGCGGAGACAGATTCTCGCCACGCCACCTGGTAGGAACGACCTGACAGGTAGGACGCAATCCAAGCGTGGGCCGCGCCGGAGATGCCCAACTCGGAGAGGGTGGAGAGGAGGATCTGATGGTTCACAGTATCAAAGGCAGCAGATAGGTCTAGAAGGATGAGAGCAGAGGAGAGAGAGTTAGCTTTAGCAGTGCGGAGAGCCTCCGTGACACAGAGAAGAGCAGTCTCAGTTGAATGCCCAGTCTTGAAACCTGACTGATTAGGATCAAGAAGGTAATTCTGAGAGAGATAGCAGGAGAGCTGGCCAAGGACGGGACGTTCAAGAGTTTTGGAGAGAAAAGAAAGAAGGGATACTGGTCTGTAGTTGTTGACATCGGAGGGATCGAGTGTAGGTTTTTTCAGAAGGGGTGCAACTCTCGCTCTCTTGAAGACGGAAGGGACGTAGCCAGCGGTCAAGGATGAGTTGATGAGCGAGGTGAGGTAGGGGAGAAGGTCTCCGGAAATGGTCTGGAGAAGAGAGGAGGGGATAGGGTCAAGTGGGCAGGTTGTTGGGCGGCCGGCCGTCACAAGACACGAGATTTCATCTGGAGAGAGAGGGGAGAAAGAGGTCAAAGCACAGGGTAGGGCAGTGTGAGCAGGACCAGCGGTGTCGTTTGACTTAGCAAACGAGGATCGGATATCGTCAACCTTCTTTTCAAAAGGGTTGACGAAGTCATCCGCAGAGAGGGAGGAGGGGGGGAGGGGGCAGAGGATTCAGGAGGGAGGAGAAGGTAGCAAAGAGCTTCCTAGGGTTAGAGGCAGATGCTTGGAATTTAGAGTGGTAGAAAGTGGCTTTAGCAGCAGAGACAGAAGAGGAGAATGTGGAGAGGAGGGAGTGAAAGGATGCCAGGTCCACAGGGAGGCATGTTTTCCTCCATTTCCGCTCGGCTGCCCGGAGCCCTGTTCTGTGAGCTCGCAGTGAGTCGTCGAGTCCGGAGGACCGAGCCGGCCTGGAGGATAGGGGACAGAGAAAATAAAAAAATGCAGAAAGGGAGGAGAGGAGGGTTGAGGAGGCAGAATCAGGTTGGAGAAGGTTTGAGCAGAGGGAAGAGATGATAGGATGGAAGAGGAGAGAGTAGCGGGAGAGAGAGAGCGAAGGTTGGGACGGCGCAATACCATCCGAGTAGGGGCAGAGTGAGAAGTGTTGGATGAGAGCGAGAGGGAAAAGGATACAAGGTAGTGGTCGGAGACTTGGAGGGGAGTTGCAATGAGATTAGTGGAAGAACAGCATCTAGTAAAGATGAGGTCAAGCGTATTGCCTGCCTTTTGAGTAGGGGGGGAAGGTGAGAGGGTGAGGTCAAAAGAGGAGAGGAGTGGAAAGAAGGAGGCAGAGAGGAATGAGTCAAAGGTAGACGTGGGGAGGTTAAAGTCACCCAGAACTGTGAGAGGTGAGCCATCCTCAGGAAAGGAACTTATCAAGGCGTCAAGCTCATTGATGAACTCTCCAAGGGAACCTGGAGGGCGATAAATGATAAGGATGTTAAGCTTGAAAGGGCTGGTAACTGTGACAGCATGGAATTCAAATGAGGAGATAGACAGATGGGTCAGGGGAGAAAGAGAGAATGTCCACTTGGGAGAGATGAGGATTCCAGTGCCACCACCCCGCTGGCTCGATGCTCTAGGGGTATGCGAGAACACGTGGGCAGACGAGGAGAGAGCAGTAGGAGTAGCATTGTTATCTGTGGTAATCCATGTTTCCGTCAGCGCCAGGAAGTCTAGGGACTGGAGGGTAGCATAGGCTGAGATGAACTCAGCCTTGTTGGCCACAGACCGGCAGTTCCAGAGGCTGCCGGAGACCTGGAACTCCACGTAGGTCGTGCGCTGGGACCACCAGGTTAGAGTGGCAGTGGCCACGCGGTGTGAAGCGTTTGTATGGCCTGTGCAGAGGGGAGAGAACAGGGATAGACAGACACATAGTTGACAAGCTACAGAAGAGGCTACGCTAATGCAAAGGAGATTGGAATGACAAGTGGACTACACGTCTCGAATGTTCAGAAAGTTAAGCTTACGTTGCAAAAATCTTATTGACTAAAATGACGAAAATGATACAGTACTGCTGGCTGGTGGAGTAGGCTAGCTAGCAGTGGCTGCATTGTTGACTTTGTTTGAATGTGTAGCTGGCTAGGTAACCTCGATAGTTTCAGTACTACACCTTGTCATGATACAAAAACAACTTTGTAGCTAGCTAACATAACACTAATCAAGACGTTCCTTTGTAATGTATTTAGTTTCTACAATGCTGCTCGTCGGTAATAGTTGGCTAGGTTTGGAAAAAATGGCGTCGCGGGGGACGGAAATAGCTGGCTAGCTAACCTCGATAATTACTAAACTACACAATTATCAAGCTATGACAAAGACAACTATGTAGCTAGCTAGCTAACACTGCACTAGTCAAATCGTTCCGTTGTAATGTATTAGTATCTACAGCGCTGCTAGTCGGTAACGGTTGGCTAGCTAGCAATGGGTTTGATGATGACTAAGTCTGGAGTCTGGACAACGGCCTCGCGGCTGGCTAGCTAACCTCGATAATTACTCTAAACTACACAATTATCTTAGATACAAAGACAGCAAAGACAACTATGTAGCTAGCTAACTAACAATAACACTAACACTAAACTAATCAAGTCGTTCCGTTGTAATGTAATAGTTTCTACAGTGCTGCTAGTCGGTAGAAGTTAGCTAGTTGGCTAGCTAGCAGTGTTGACTAGCTAGCTAGCAGTGTTGACTACGTTAGGACGAAAATAGCTAACCTCGATAATACTCTAAACTACACAATTATCTTTGATACAAAGACGGCTATGTAGATAGCTAAGAAAAATTGCTCAGATCAAACAAATCAAACCGTTGTAATGTAATGAAGTGTAATATTACCTGTGGAGCGAAACGAAGTGCGACTGCTCGCTCCAAACCGGAAAAGGAAAAAAAAATGAAGAAAAAAAACTAAACAAATAAAACACTGGCTGTTGACTAGGGTGGGACGCCCATAGAAGTTAAACAAGGGTGTCCGCTGTCACCATATCTATTTGTTATGGCCATCGAAATGCTAGCTATTAAAAGCAGATCCAATAACATTAGAGGATTAGAAATCCAAGTCATAAAAACAGAGGTGTCCATGTATGCCGATGACTCAAGTTTTATATTACGTCTGCAAGCTAGATCCTTGCAATGTTTCATTGAAGAGCTAGATAACTTTTCTGTACTCTCTGGACTAAAACCTAATTATGATAAGTGTACAATATTACGTACTGGATCTTTAAAAAATAAAACTTTTACATTATCCTGCAGTTTACCTATAAAATGGGCTGAAGGTGAAGTAGACATACTCGGTATTCATATCACGAAATATATAAATAAGCTCTCCACATTGAATTTCAATAGAAAACTTGTAAAAATAGACAAGATCCTGCAACCATGGAGAGGTAAATACCTGTTACTTTATGGAAAAATTGCACTGATTAACTCCTTAGTCATATCTCAGTTTACTCACTTACTTATGGCGCTGCCAACTCCTGATGATTCGTTTTTCAAACAATATGAGCAATTTCTTTTCGCTTTATCTGGGACACTAAACCAGACAAAATAAATTGTGCCTATTTATATAATGAATATGAATTGGGTGGGTTGAGATTGTTAAATATAAAAGCACTAAACCTCTCTCTAAAAGCTTCACTCATTCAAAAGTTTAATTTGAACCCTAAATGGTTCTCAAGTAGATTACTCATCTATTGTTTAAAAATTGCCTTTGTGCAGATTGCCATGTCTCATTTTTGATTAATTGAAAATTATTGTTTTTTCAACGTATCTCTCTTTTTCAAACAAGCATTGCAGAGCTGGTTACAATTTCAATTTCATCTCCCTGAAAAGATACAACAAATATTATGGCTGAACTCAAATGTGCTGGTTGATAAAATACCTGTATTAATGGGAAAGATGTTTGAAAAGGGTATTTTGTTCTTAAATTATATTGTAAATTGGAATGGTAGTTATGTCCTTCTTGCTCAATCCAAGAGTACAACCAATTGATTACAGCATTACCCCAATAATGGAGGAGGCAGGTGGCAGCGGGAGGAGATAGGGAACTGGTCTGTCTGCCCAAATATAAAGGATCAAAACTGTCAGAGGAATAAATATCGCATAAATAGGAAAGTATACCAGTTTCATTTAAGGACCAGGATGTTAACAACTGTGCCATACAGATTGCAAAATAGCTGGGAAAAGATTTTTGATGTACCTATTCCATGGTACAGGGTGTATGAGTTGATATATAAAACAACGCAAGAATAAAGACTTTGTGCTCAGCTAAAGTTATTATATAGATTTCTTGCCACCAACAATATGTTGAATATTTGGGGCATAAAATCATCAAAGCTCTGCAGATTTTGTTGTGAGGATACAGAATCAATAGACCATTTATTTTGGTATTGCCCTCAGGTAGCCTGTTTCTGGTCTCAGGTTCAGGAATGGCTGAAAATGCATAGCATTGATCTAAAATTGACCCTAGAAATAATACTGTTAGGAGATCTGGAGAGACCAGGTCAGTCAATGACTAATATATTAATACTCTTAGTAAAAGTATTTATCTTCAACTCGCAATCTGTGGATTCTATTTGATTAGATCGATTGAAATTGTACGTTAAACATCACAGCATAGTTGAAAGATGTGTTGCATAGAAACCCGAAGTTGGTGGCCAGCAGAGATAGATGGGATGGGCTGAGGGAAGCTGAGGATTGGTATCTGGAATTGGAGACAAGTGGGAGTGGAGTTGCTTTGTGTAGATAGAATGATTGTCAAAGAGAAAAGTAAAGATAAAAAATAAAAAAGTCTAAATAAAACATAAGAAAAAATACATTTGAATGACACTGAGGGGCAGTGTTTTTATAGCTAATGCCGGTTTGCCTGAGGCTAACGCCGTGCAGGTGTTTGTACACATGCATATACACACACTCTCATTCAAATACACACATACACGGACACAAACATATGTAAATAGTGCCAGACTCAAACATATACAGTTGGCCTTGCTGTTATGATTTTAGTTGTCCTTGATGTCCTTAGTTTTTTTTCTGAGTTCATTTTCTTGGTTGTGGGGGTGAGGAATGGAATTCATTCGATTTTTTATTATTTTCTTTTCTTTTTTCTTTTTTTTTCTTGGGGGGGTGACTGGGGGAGGGGTCTCCGATGGTTGAGGGACAGCTATGGGGAACTGTGGGGGAATCTTGGAGGGTTGGCATCCCTGTTTCTTTTGGCTTTGTGTGAGATCTATCGACATGCCCTTGAGCAGGGCGTTGACCTTGGATGCTTCTGTGTGTCACTCTTAATGGGAGTCTGTTGGATGACTGGTGTGGTGTTGTAGTTGAGCGGCTTCACTGCAAGTATATTGTATGTTTTGGATATTTAATTTAAAAAAATAAGAAAATAAAAAATAAACAATAAACCTGCCATGCAGTTCTCAGTTTCACTGGTTAGCACTGAAATTGATTGAATCTAGACCTTAGTCTTCAATATTGCAGCTGGTCGATTTCCGCACTGCATGTCCCGGATGGAAAGAGTTCAAACTATATTGGCACTTTGTTTTGTGACCTGTTTATGACCATAGCCTTAACATGTTTTTGGGAAACCAGGCTAAGTTTTTCATTAGAACCTTTGTAGGAGCATCGTTAAATCTCAAAGCTGTTTCCTAAAACCATTGTTACTAAAGTTCCACTTGAAAAGGCTTGTTATTTAACAACTGCCTCAGACTAATGGTAGAACAGCTAAGTGCGTTGTTAGATACTTTTTTGCCACTTTATACACATTAGATCTCCGATAGACACAATATCATGATGTTTATCTGTATTTTTTGCCATATTTGTAGACATGATAATATCTCATAGGAGCTGATCCATCGTCAGTAATGTGGAATAATGTTAAGGTAAGAATTGAAAGGGAGAATGTTGATCCGAGAGCAGCGCTGTCTTTCTTTCGATTCTATCATTATCGACACATGCCTCATCGACCTACTTAGTGAACGTTTTTATCTGCGTGGTGTTTTGGTAAATGCATGTTTCATCTTCGGCCGTTGTAGGAAAGATGCACCATTTGAACACTCGTAAGCTTAAGTTCCATCGCTATTGGAAAACCGGGCCCTGTTTTATACTAACAGCAACTGAGATGTCATC
This sequence comes from Salmo trutta, assembly GCF_901001165.1. Taxonomy (NCBI): domain Eukaryota; kingdom Metazoa; phylum Chordata; class Actinopteri; order Salmoniformes; family Salmonidae; genus Salmo; species Salmo trutta. The sequence goes on along the minus strand of NC_042963.1, from coordinate 24,527,030 downwards.
CTAGTTGTTGGGTTCATAATGGAATTAGTCAGTCATGACGTCTATGGGATTTATTCTTCTGACGACCCTGACTACTGTCAGAGTTGTTTGTATAATAGAAATTACACATTGCTCTCTCCATCCAAATTAAGCTATGCACTCAGTAAATGCCCCTCAGTGGTAAATAATTGATAACCTGTTCTTGTTCGACACGTCTCCCTCCGCCTGCTCTTGTTCGACACTTCTCCCTCTGCCTGCCTTTGTCTTTAGTTAATCATGCTGTTTAATAGGCTGTAGACCCAGTAATCCAGAGGGGAGTGTCAATGATGGCTGGATGGCCACCATTTTTCAAGCTCCGACCCAACTTTGCTATTTTGTGATTATTTTGTTGTTTATTTTTATTATATTTTCACAAAATGTATCCGCTATTATTTCTTATAACCAATAAGAACTCTTGATCAGATCAGCAGTTACTTACCCCAATTCCGGCTTCTACTTTGACTTATCTGCCCTGGGCTAGCCAAGAGGAAACACTAGCACTACAGAGGCAAGAGAGGGGGGATCCTGGTGAGATTAAGGCAAAGGGAAAACCGGCCAGCTCTTCTCTCCATTCTACTGGCTAATGTACAGTCACTTGATAATAAGATGACCTGCGATCGCGGATTTGCTACCATTGGGGACTCTCGGAACTGCAATATCTTTGCTTTCAGAAACATGGATACCCCGCACAGCTATCCAACTCAATGGATTCTCCATTTACCGCGCAGACAGGACAGTGGAGTCGGGGAAATCGAGGGGGGGGGGGGGGTGTTGCTGCTTCATCAACTCCAACTGGTGTGCTAATTTGGCATCACCAAGACACGTGATGCCCAACTTCCATCAACATGTCCCCAATGCCACTAGGGGCGATAAAGTCCTAGACCACTGCTATTGTACGCACAAGCAAGCCTACAAGGCACTCCCTAATCCACCATTTGGCAAATAAGATCATAACTCCGTACTCTTGCTTCCTGTTTACAAGCAGAAGCTGAAATAGGAAGTACCCACGATTTCCTCCATTGAGAAATGGTCAGCAGAATCAGAGGTAATGCTACAGAACTGCTTTGCTAGCGCTGATTGGAACTTTTTGAGACTCTGCCTATAACATTGACGAGCTATCCACCTCAGTCACAAGCTTCATTAGAAAATGCAATGGTGACATTGTACCCACGGTGAGGTTCGCTTCTTCCCCAATCAAAAGCCCTGGATTAACACAGAGGTTGGCGCAAAACTAAAGAACAGGGCTACTGCACAGAGAGCTATTGTAGACAACCCTAACACTATGGCCAAAGACAGAAATAAGTACAAGATGACCCGCTATGACCTCTGCAGAGTCATCAAACGAGCAGAAGGACAATATAGGAATAAAGTGGAATCATAATATACAGGCTCTGACGCCCACCACATGTGCCACGGGCTACAATCCATTATCGATTACAAAGGAAGACCCAAACGTGATCTGCCCATCAATGCCTCTTTACCAGACAAACTCAATACATTTTTGCACGCTTTGATCTCACTCTCCGAGGCCGACGTGAGAAGGGTCTTTAATCAGGTCAACATCCGCAAGGCCCTGGCGGTATTCCAGTATTCCATTCTCAAAACATGAGCAGAACAGCTGGCAGGCATATTCACAGTCATTTTCAACCTCTCCTTGTCCCAGTCTGTAATCCCCACATGTTTTAAGATGACCACAATCATTCCTTTTCCTGAGAACTCTTAAGGCATCATGCCACAATGACTACCACCCTGTAGCACTCACTTCTGTAATCATGAAGTGCTTTGAGAGACTAGTTATGGCACATATTAACTCCACCATCCCAGCCACCCGAGACCCACTCCAATTTGCATACTGTCCCAACAGATTCATAGACGACGCAATCTCAATTGCTCTCCACACTGCCCTCACCCACCTATATGAGAGGAATACCTATGTGAGAATGCTGTTCATTGACCACAGCTCAGCGTTCAACACCATTGTCCCCTCCAAACTCGTCACCAAACTTAGGACTCTGGGTCTGAACACCTCCCTCTGCAACTGGATCCTGGACTTACTGACGGGCCGACCCCAGTTGGTGAGGGTAGGCAACATCCCCTCTGCCATTCTGACCCTTAACAAAGGTGCCCCACAAGGGTGTGTGCTTAGTCCCCTCCTGTACTCCCTGTTCACCCACGACTGTGTGGCCATGCACAACTCTAACACCATTATCAAGTTTTCTGATGACATGACGGTGGTAGGCCTGATCCCAGGCGACGATGAGCCAGCTTACAGGGAGGAGGTCAGTGACCTGGCAGTGTGGTGCGGGAGCAACAACCTCTCCCTCAATGTCAGCAAGAATAAGGAGCTGATTGTGGACTACAGGAAATGGGGGGCGAGCACTTAGACGGGGCACCAGTGGAGCAGATACACAGCCAAATCACTAAAGACTTAAAATGGTCCAAACACACGCACAGTCTTAAAGAAGGTGCGACAGTGCCTCTTCCCGCCAGGAGGTAGAAAAAGTTTGGCATGGGCAGTCAAATCATGAAAAGATTATACAGCTGTATCACTGAGAGCATTAACTGTCTACATCACTGTTTAGTATGGTAATAGAACTGCCCTGGATCACATGGTACTACAGAGGGTACATCACTGGGGCTAAGCTCCCTGCCATCCAGGACCTCTATATCATGCGGTGTGAAAAGATGGCCTGGAAATCATCAAAGACTCCAAACCACCCAAGCCATAGACTATTGTCTCTATTGCCGCACGGCAAGAGGTACAGGTGCATCAAGTCTGACACCAACGGGCTCTTGAAAGCCTTATATCCCCAAGCAAAATTACTGATAATAGCTAACAAAATAGCTACACGGGCTATCTGAGTTTACCTTGTATCTTTATTGACCTTTTATTTCAATATTTGCACTGTATCCATGCTCACTCAAAGGGCCCAACACACTCACACACAACACAAACAAACACTCACTACATAATTTGCTCACTCACACATAATATGAACATACATTTACTACACACCCGCACACCCACTCACATACAATCTTACTGTTGCAAGAAAAATTTTGTGAAACCTTTGGAATTACCTGGATTTCTGCATTGATTACTCATAAACTCTGGTCTGATCTTCATCTAAGTCACAATAATAGACAAACACAATCTGACTAAACTAATAACACACAAACAGTTGTACTTTTCACATTTCTATTCAAGACATTGAGTAATGATTCACAGTGCAGGCTGGAAAAAGTAAGTGAACCTCTCTGTTAACGACTTCTCCAAAAGCTATTTGGAGTCAGGTGTTTCAATTAATGAGATGAGATTGGAGGTGTGGGTTGCACAGGTGCCCTGCCCTATAAAGGGAAACAAAGCCTGCTTACTGACAAATACTGTATGTTCTTCTCCAGAAAGTTTGGTTAGTGTGAACCATGCCTCAATCCCAACAAATTTCACAGGACCTTAGAAGACACATTATAGAGATGCACGTAGCTGTAAAAGGTTACAAAAGAATTGCAAAGACCTTGGTGTTCATCAATCCATGGTAAGACAAATGGTCTACAAATGGTGACGATTCAGGACTGTTGCTACTCTCCCTAGGAGTGGGCGTTTTGTGAATATCACTCCAAGAGCACAAACTGCAATCCTGAAAGAGGTGAGAAAGAACCCAAAGGTAACAGCAAAAGACCTCCAGAAAATTCAAAAGTTTATCAAGACAATTTACAGGAGAATGTCAGGGCAGTAGTCCATGACTTCAAGCTTAAGAGAGGTTGGGTGATGCAACAAGACAATGACCCAAAGCACACAAGTAAATCAAATGGCTGAAAAGGAAGAGGATTTGTGTTTTGGAATTGCCAAGTCAGAGTCCTGACATTAAACCAATTGAGATACTGTGGCATGACCTGAAGAGGGCTGTGCAATCAAGACAACCCAGAAATATTGATGAACTGAAACAGAGTTGTAGGGAGGAATGGTTCAAAATTCCTCCTCAACATTGTGCAAGTCTTATAATCAGCTACAGGAAATGTTTGGTGGAGGTTGTTGCTGCTAAAGGAGGATTCTACAAGTTAATTAAACTGTTAGGGTATAGGGGGCAGTATTGAGAATTTTTGAAAAAATATGTGCCCATTTTTAACTGCCTATTACACCAACTCAGAAGCTAGAATATGCATATTATTGTTCAGGTTTGGATAGAAAACACCCTAAAGTTTCAAAAACTGTTTGAATGGTGTCTGTGAGTATAACAGAACTCATTTGGCAGGCAAAACCCTGAGACAGATTCTGACAGGAAGTGGATACCTGATGTGTTGAATTGACTTTAAGCCTATACCATTGAAAAACAAAGGGAAGGAGGAATATTTTGGCACTTCCTATTGCTTCCACAAGATGTCCCCAGCCTTTACAAAGTGTTTTGAGTGTTCTACAGTGAGATCTGACTGAAGAAGAGCGTTGGAACGGCGATGGCCCATTAGACACCTGGCGGGCGATTTGATGGTGAGTACTCTCATTCCGAAACGTTTTAAAAGAGAACCCAATGGTCCGCCTTGAATTTTATTCATGTTCTGGTTAAAAAAGGCCCTAATGATTTATGCGATACAACGTTTGACATGTTTGAACGAACGAAAATATATTTTTTCCGTTCTTGAAGTGAAGTGAAGTCCGGCTGGCTTAGATCATGTGCTACAACACGGAGGTTTTTGGACATAAATGATGAGCTTTTTTGAGTAAAACTACATTCGTTATGGACCTGGGATTCTTTGGAAGTGACATCTGATGAAGAGAATCAAAGGTAATGGATTATTTACATAGTATTTTCGATTTTAGATCTCTCCAACATGGCGGTTAGTCTGTATCGCAATGCGTATTTTTCTGGGCGCAGTGCTCAGATTATTGCAAAGTGTGATTTCCCAGTAAGGTTAATTTTAAATCTGGCAAGTCCATTGCGTTCAAGAGATGTAAATCTATAATTCTTTGAATGACAATATAATATTTTACCAATGTTTTCTAATATTAATTAATTATTTTGTTGTCATGACTTGACTGCCGGTATTGGAGGGAAACGATTTCCTGAACATCAACGCCATAGTAAAACACTGTTTTTAGATATAAATATGAACTTGATAGAACTAAAAATGCATGCATTGTCTAACATAATGTCCTAGGAGTGTCATCTGATGGAGATTGTAAAAGGTTAGTGCATAATTTTAGCTGATTTTATGGTTTTGGTGACGCCTGTCTTTGAATCGACAATACACTACACACAGCTATTGTCAATGTACTCTCCTAACATAACTTTATGCTTTCCCCGTAAAACCTTTTTGAAATCGGTAAACGTGGTTAGATGAAGATGTTTATCTTTCAAAGGCTGTAAGTTAGTTGTATGTTTGAGAAATTTGAATTTTGACATTTATTTGGTTTCAAATTTGCCGCTCTTGAAATGCACCTGCTGTTGATAGGGTGCGCCACGGGTGGCACGCTAACGTCCCACATAGCCCCAAGAAGTTAATTGTATACTTTTTTCAGCCTGCACTGAGTGATTACTCAATGTCTTAAAAAAAAATAATTGAAAAGTACAACTTTTTGTGTTATTAGTTTAGTCAGATTGTGTTTGTCTATTATTGTGACTTAGATGAAGATCAGACCACATTTTTTGAGTAATCAAGTGCAGAAATCTAGGTAATTCCAAAAGGTTCACAAACTTTTTCTTGCAACTTTATATCCTGTTGCGTAGTCCCCATTACCCCTATACATGTAACTATGGTATTACATCTGACTTTTTAAATATTTCCTGTATAGAGTATGCTTACTTAGTTTGTGTATTTCATATTTCCTATTCTTATTTCTTGTGTTTTTTTCTAGTAATAAATTGTTATTGATTATTGCATTGTTAGGTTTTGAGTTTGCAAGAAAGACATTTCACTGTACTTGTCCATGTGACATTAAAACTTGGATCCCATTAAGCACCTTACATAATACCTTTTTTCAGCTAAAAACAGAAATGTGACTTAACATTTTTATGTTAACCTTGGTACCCATAATATTGAATGCACAATCTAGCTGGCTTGATCCTAGCTGGCTTGATTTACTTTTAGGGGCAGAAGTGGCTTGGTCTGAACCACTGGAAACACACATGATTCAGCCCCTCCCTGAACCACTAGCAGTGCTGGGGGGGGGGGCAATTTTGGACCCCCTTGTGGCCCCCCTAAATGTGGAGTATGAAAGAATCTTTACATAACAAATTTTTGCTATCGTTCTTTTTTTACATCCGTTCTTAGACAGTGGCAACGTGGAACACTAATTTAACCCACACATTTTCTAGAGGGATGGCTTTAGGCGGAACACAACAGTATCGTACCACAGGCAAAACGATATGACAACAATAACGTCTAATATAACTGGCCCCTCTAACAGTACAACTGCCCCAGCTTGGCCCCCCCAGTTGAAATGGTCTAGAACCGCCACTGCCCTGAACAGAACCACTACAATCTTTAAAACGAATGCCTCTACTTTAAGCACCACCTCCACAAAATTATGATTTGACAAATTCACTAAATAGATATGCTACTTCCTAACCAGATCCTGGTAAAGATTGTGCACAGGATATGGTTAATGGGGATGATCTTTGAAGGGATCTGTCACGTCCTGACCATAGAAAATAAAAGCTTTCTATGGTAGAGTAGGTCAGGGCGTGACGGGGTTTTGTCTAGTTTAAATTTTCTAAGTTGTGTGGTTCTAGTTTCTGTATTTCTATGTTGTTTTTTGGGATGATCTCCAATTAGAGGCAGCTGGTCATCGTTGTCTCTAATTGGGGATTATATTAAAATTGTTGTTTTTCCCACTAGGGTTTGTGGGAGATTATTTTGAGGAAGTGTATGTTTCACCGCTTCGTCACGGTTTGTTATTTTGTTTAGTAGTTTATTTGTATGTCTTGCATAGTTTCACAGTTATAATAAAATGTGGAACGATACACATGCTGTGCCTTGGTCTCCTTTGTACGACAACCGTGACAGGATCCTTCATGTTGGTAAGGTTCGATTTGATTCCTTATTATGATAAGAATATTGCAAGAAAGGCATTTCACTCTACTGGTGCACGTGACAATACAACTTGAATACTGGGGAAAGGATTCTGAATTTTGTTCATAATCCTTCAGGATTAAATGCTCCATGGGCAACCTTTTAAAAGGGTATACACTGACTTTAGATGAGGGCGTGCGTATTTTCAAATTAAGGGGAATAGCTTGATAATACAACAGCACTAGTATGTTGTAAACATGTTTATTTCCAAGATTGGCATGTTCAAATTGTTTGCCTTGATTAAGATGGCACTGTAATGATATTGCTAGACCCACTCAATCCCTCACCTTTGTGTACCTGTGGTCACATCAGTATGGCTTCAATCAGCTTCACAAAATGTTCTCTCTCCTGCTCTGTGGACACTAAAGGCCACTGTGGTTTAGCATTAAAACCGTTCATTTGCACCCATTTGTCTTAAGTCTACTTGAATACAATGTTGGCTTTGATAAACATTACCCTTCACATTCAGGAGAACCATTTAAGACTGTTAAATGAATTGCAACTACTCTCTGGTTTGATACCTGGCAATTTTGCTGTGTGAACATTGGTTAACAATTAATTCTCTGTAAATGTCACCTGTACTTCTGTCATTGAATTTTTTCAGAGCAATGAACCCACGTTCGAAGTCACTATTAAGTCACACATCCAACTTGGCACTAGAGCTGGAAAAGGGAACAGAAAAAGGTAATGTCCCTTTCAGGGATGGTTATTTGTTCATACTAAATAGTAGCCCGTTTATAGGCATTTATAATGCTAATTTCCTACAAAGAGAGAATATTGTAGTGTTATAGCTAATCTCAAGCTATTCTACGCATGTTGCATGATGGTAAGAGAAAATGTTGCTGTTTTAAAGCTAATATCCTGCAATTCTACACATACTTCTATGGGGCAGAGAGGACAATGTGTAGTTTTACAGCTAACCTCAAGCTTTTCTATACATTTTGCAGTGAGGCTGTCATGCCCTAACCATAGAGAGCCCTTGTTTCTCTGGTGTAGTATGTCAGGGTGTGACTAGGGGGTAGTCTAGTTTAATATTTCTATATTGTGTTCTAGTTTATATTTTCTATGTTGGTGTTTTGTATGATTGCCAATTAGAGGCTGGTGATCGTTGTCTCTAATTGGGGATCATATTTAAGTAGCTAATTTTCCCACCTGTGTTTGTGGGATATTGTTTTGTGTTAGTGCACCACGTAGTTGTGTTTAGTTGTTTATTTGATTTATTTGTTTATGCTTGAAGTTTCACTTTGGAATAAAGATGTGGAACTCTACACACGCTGCGCCTTGGTCCCGTTCTTACGACAACGTGACAGAGGCTGAGAAAATTGTGAGTTAAGGAATTTTTGCCATGAGGCTGAGAACATTTAGCAGTTTTACAGCTAATTTCCCGTAATTCTAAACATTTTTGCCAATGCTATCTGGGGAGGTGTAGCCGACCTCCAGGCGACCTCGAATGGGCCCCCTCGCCTTGTGGGGCTGCAGGGGGTATGCTAGTGCTTCTAGCACTGCACCAAATACCCTAGATTCAGACTTAATTATACTTACACCCCTGAATATTTTAGCCACTTCCATGCCAGTCAAAAGAACTTCAGCCTTTTATCCTTTCTCCACCAACTTTTGGATAATGGGTACTTGGGGTGTTAACACTCAGTGGAAACTTAAAAATCCTGACTGGCAAAGCTCCACCTCCCTTTGTCACGCCCCCCCCCCCCCCCCCCCCCCCCCCCCACTTGCTGATGATATGAATAACTTGTGATTATGTCTCTAGAGAAACCTACCTTCAAATAAAGGTCATATGTGTCAAATTACTATTGGTGGAATTAGGTGTTTTTGGTTGGGATCAAAATTATCCCAAAGGACTTAAATTCTAAAAGTCAATATTGATACAGAAACACTGAACAACTATTTAGATTTGTTAAGAAGTTAATTGACTGAGTCAGGAACATTTTGAAGAATTGAATAAACCAACTTAAAAAAATGACCCCAGTCGGTAGTATGAGGGTTAGCCCCAAAATGTTTCCACCATCAAAGTAAAGCCCTAGTTATTTTGTTGAACTCTCTTATTAACATGGTGACACTATTGCATTTTAAATAATTTTTAAATAGTAGTAAAATCATAGTGTAATGGCAGATGAGCTGGTTCTACTCTTTTTGGCGATTTTTGTGGTGGAAAGCTGAGTGGGTCGAACAAAACACGTCAACCCTGTTACCCATAGATAGATAGTCAGACAATAAATGTTTTAACAATATTTTTTTTTTTGGTGAAGCTTGCATTCAATCAAGCTTCTATTCCCCGTCACAAAGGGATTTATGGCTGATGAAATCGTCAACACTTATGGTCAACCCTGTTTATTTATTTTACACGTAATAGGCACTTACTATAGACACTTACCCACTTTGGTAACGCCATTTGAAAAAGTTACATTTGTAAGGGGATATAAAGGGGTTATAACTGTTATTTACTCATTTGTAAATGCATTATAAACGATTATCGCATCGGTCTAAATAGTCCAATAACTGGTCAGTGTTTGCCAAATAATGAGCGAAGTTTTACCTCCAGTTATTAACCATTTATAAATTCACTTACAAATTCCCTTACAAATGGTAATAAGATGAACCCCTATGAAGATTGGCGCCAGAGGGGATGCTGCCGTTCTATGGGCTCCTAACCAATTCTTCTATTTAGTTTTTTTCGCATTGTTTAACTTATTTTGTACATAATGTTGATGCTACCATCTCTTATGACCGAATCGAGCTTCTGGATGTCAGAACAGCGATTACTCAACTCGAACTGGACAAAGATTTTTTCTTTAATGAGACTGATGCGAAGGATATAATGTTGCTCCTGGACAAGACCCAAATCCCTGTCATTCGCATGAAGAAAATAAAGAAATACAGGGGGCACAGATCAGGATGCCTGTCCAAAAAAAACATTGCTGCACGTCTGAAGTTTGCAAAAGTGCACCTGGATGTTCCACAGCACTACTGGAAAAATATTCTGTGGACCGATGATACTACAGTTGAGTTGTTTGGAAGGAACACACAACACTATGTGTGGAGAAAAAAAGGCACAGCACAGCACACCAACATCAAAACCTCATCCCAACTGTAAAGTATGGTGGAAGGAGCATCATGGTTTGGGGCTGCTTTGCTGCCTCAGGGCCTGGATTGCTTGTTATCATCGATGGAAAAATGAATTCCCAAGTTTAGCCTAACATTCTCCTGCAAAATGTCTTGATCTGTCCGCCAATTGAAGCTCAACAGAAGTTGGGTGATGCAACAGGACAATGACCCAAAACACAGAAGTAAATTAACAACAGAATGGCTTCATCAGAAGAAAATGCGCCTTCTGGAGTGGCCCAGTCAGAGTCCTGACCTCAACCCTATTGAGATGCTGTGGCATGACCTCGAGAGCAGATCACATCAGACATCCCAAGAATATTGTGTTCAATAAAGACATGAAAACGTATAATTGTTTTATTAGTTTAAGCAGACGGTGTTTGTCTATTGTTGTGACCTAGTTGAAGATCAGATCAAATTGTATGACCAATTTATGCAGAAATCTAGTTATTTCCAAAGGGTTCACATACTTTTTCTTGCAACTGTTGGTCTTGATGTGGCTATGCCAAATGGTTGGGCTACACAAGTTAATTTAGCAGACAAGATTTTCTTATACTTCCATGGCATTATTTTATAGCATGAAGAATACAATTTAACAAAGCTGAATAAAATATTCATGTTTTCTCCAAACGTTGAGGGAGTGTGCACATGCGGCTATTCAGTGTTGAGCGGTTATTAATGTAACTTTAGTTCTACAAACGTTGGGCTATATGTTTGGATGTTTAATACATTGTAAGGCTGCATGATGAGACTAACGATGATTTGAAAAAAGTCACTTGAAAGGCATGAGCTCTGCTTTGTTTTTTTTTGTGTAGGTTGTGCACACTCCAATAGTCTTTCGTTCACAATTTGACAAGCACTTGATGATGCTTCGAATTTCATGGTGGCATCCCCTTTGTGGCTGTAATGCACCCTAAAAGGATCCATGCCTTTTGCAGCCCGGAGTGCTGCGTTGTGCCCTTCCCTCTGAGTGCTGCATGCTCCGAAGCACCTCTCACTCATGGCTCTCCATCACGTGATCAGGTCTTTCTCACAGGCTACAAGTGAAGAAAGACGGAAGCATCTGGAAGCATCTGCGTGTGTCCTTATCCAATTCCGAGGTGCATATTGAAGATATTGGAAGAACTCTCCATCTTTCCTTTTCGTCAGCCAACAAGATGAGTAGGCCTAACGAACAGCATAAGCACTAGCCTATGTCAATCTACTATCCCTCCATAGTACAAAAGTTTACCTATTATACTCTGTGCAAGAAATCAATATTCCAAACGTAGTCTTAGACAGTTGTGGGGTGCAATACATTCCAAATGAATAAAACACAGTTGAACAATAGTTAATTTCTCACTTTTGGGTGTGATGCATTGTTGCGCTGTCCCAGGAACAGAGGAGTTTTGTTTTCATGATGTCTCTTGACCGACCTTTGAAACCCTTATGCCCTGGCCAAATTTACATCCAGGACATTAGTCAATCATCATTGCCCCTTACCTGGTTAGCACACTTACCACTTCTCTGTGATAATCTAAGTATGGTGATTGCTCTGGTGTGAAATGGTAACCTTTAATACCTTTTGGTTGGTAAAACAGTGGAGGACGTATCCTCTCGCAACATTGAATGTTTTGGTCCATTCATTGACTTAACATGTTAAAAAGTTTTGAATGTTCTCTCATGTATATAGTGATGAGTACCCAATTAGGCTTGGGTGGTAGACTGGTGTATACCCTATAACGGGGTATTTAGAAATAGCCAGGGGTTGGTTTTTCAATACAATCAATACTGTTTGTCACGACTTCCGCCGAAGTCTACTCCTCTCCTTGTTCGGGTGGCGTTCGACATCGGCTTTCTAGCCATCGCCGCTCCATTTTTCATTTATCCATTTGTATTGACTTGTTTTACATTTCCCAATCACACTGCATGTATTTATTTCTTTGTTCCCCCTCATGTTGTCATGGCTGTTCAAAGGATTGGACCAAAATGCAGCGTGTTCGTAGTTCCACATATTTTATTACCGTGAAACAAAATGCAAACACTACATACTTGAATACACAAAACAACAAACCGTGACGCAGAGAGAACACACTACTCAATAATTAATCACCCACAAAAACAGGTGGGACAAACATCAACTTAAATATGACCTCCAATTAGAGACAACAACAACCAGCTGCCTCTAATTGGAGATAAAACCAACAGAAATACCAAACTAGAAACTGAACATAGACAAACACCCCCTGTCAAACACCCAACATTTGTATTTAATAGAATAATACATTAGAAAAACTATTTTAATTGCAGCGACTCAAATCTGTAGCCTGTCATTGGTATAGTGAATAGACTAGCTAATTCAGAGAAAGTATTTTTAACATTACAAATTAGAATAGAAATTAATAACAGATTAACTATTTAAAATACAACATAGGGTCTCATGATCCCCTTCTGTGGCTTCATCCATTTCTTTCTTGTTATGCATTTTCCCATCCTGGAGTCTGAGACGTTATGGGAATGTGTGGGAGAGAAGAGGAATTTATGACAATTTAACAGACAATAGCAACATTACTCTACTGTCATAATTATTTATACCATTTAGGCATAGCTAGTTATGTTATCCACTGTTAGCTAACAATAAGAATAATAGCTAGAGTTTAACATTACTAACTAGCTACCACAGATTAAATGGGTTAGCTAGTTATCAACATTTTGCTAATAAACTAGCTAGCTAGTAAGTCTCAAAATTGGAACCACTCATGCTAGTGGGTTGACAAAAGATGCTAGCTAACTTACCAGATACCTAGCTAGACTGTACCAGAAGTCAAAGGTTAGATAACTAGCTAGCGGGCTAAACAAATTGTATGTCGATGTTAGCTTGCTAGCGTTTGCTAGCTAGCGAAGCTATCTCACTAGCCAGCCAGCAAACGTGATCTACTTAGCTAGTTACCTATATCATGCCAAAGATTGTCTTGTGTACAAAATTGACTAGATTGTCTGTCTATGTTCAAAAATATGTTTTTGGTTTACCTAATGCTAGCTAGCTAGGTAGGACAGAGGTGTTAGCTATCTACTTAGCATGCACAATTTTCCAGCAGAAATTCTGTATTCAAAGTTAAAAAAAATTGCATAGAAATTGACCCTTCTCCTCTGTCAACATTTTTATCTTGTGAACAATGTATTGTTTGCACAATTTATTCTGTATGGCCTTTACACACTTCTCATAGCCACGTACATCATGATTATTCATGATGCACTGTCACATGTCAATGTCAACAGAACATGCTGCGCATGTTCCAGTTCGTCTTTATTTCAAACGCTTTTCACAGATCGGCAGATCTCACAAATTTTGGGGAATTTTTCAGAAACCAGCTAACCTCACCAATAATATGGCTTAAGGTGTATTACGGCCACACAAAGGGGATGCCGCCGGAAATTTTGAGGCCTTATCAAGTGCTTGTCAAAATTGTGAATGAGAGACTGATAAGTGTGTTCAGGCTGAACAAAGCACAGCAGAGCTCATGCCTTTCAAGCGACTTTTTTCAAATCATCATTAGAGTCGTTTCATGGAGCCTTACATTCTATTAAAAATCTGAACATATTGCCCAGTGTTTGTATAACATCTAAAGTTACATTAATATTTCTAAATTAAGCAAATAGGGTACCTATTTCTTTGATAAACCGCTCAACACAGAATAGACGCATTTGTTTGTAGAAAATAATAATTTTATTCAGCTTTGTTTAATTGTATTCTTCATACTATAAAACAAGCAAATCTTGCCTGCTATATTAACTAATTTAGCCCACAGCCATTTGGCATAGCCCGATCAGGTATGCCAAACGGCTGTTAACCTGTTGAGGATCTTATCCCGATCTTATCCCGGTATTGGGATTCATTGTCATGTGACCATGGCGGGGAATTCAAAACTGCAAGAGTAATCATTTCAAAAAATCAAATAATCAACTATTTCCTCCATTTGAAAGATATATCTCCTAAATCTAACCACGCTGTCCGATTTTCAGAGGCATTACGGAGAATGCATAAAGTTAGGTTATGTGAGGAGAGTACATTGACAATAGCTGCGTGTAATGTTTAGCCAATTCAAAGAAGGGCATCAACAGACAGAAAACTAGCTAGAATTATGCACTTACCTTTGACAATCTGCATCAGATGACACTCATAGGACATTATGTTATACAATACATGCATTTTTAGTTCCATCAAGTTCATATTATATCCAAAAACAGCATTTACAGTCGCGGTGAAATTCAGAATTTTTTTCGGCTCGAATGCACCCAGTGAATCCAGCATTACAAATCACGGAATTACTATTCGAAAACATTGGTAAATTATAATATTGTCATTCAAAGAATAATATATTATCATCTCGTAATTGCTACCGAAGGGCCAGATCTCAAAATAACTTTACTGGGAAATCACATTTTGTATAAACTGGGTACTATGCTAACAACAATAAGCTATATGCTAAGCTAAGCTAAGCTATACCGTTAGCATTAGCATCATCTAATATCGATAATAACATTCTAAATATCCCCTTACCTTTGATTATCTCCATCAGAAGGCGCTGCCAGAGATCCCAGGTCCAGAACAAATGTGGTTTCTTTTGACAAAAGTTCATAATTTATGTCCAAATAGCTAGCGTTCAGTAGGCTCCCACAAAATGAGGTGGGCAGTGTAAAGTCACGTCGAAAAACTAAAGAAAACCTAGTAAATAATCTATTTACGTTTGTTTAAACATGTCAAACGTTGTTTAGCACTAATCTTTTGTTCCATTTTTAACGTGAAACATCAGTAAACATCAGTAATATTTTCACACAACCTATCAAGTGTCTAGATAAACGATAATGACAAAGGCACTCTTCTCAGATTCATGCGCAGGCGCAAAAAATGAAGTGATGACGTGTCAACTTGTAAGCTTTCTAATTCGGTGTGTATTTATCACAGATGCTTCAAACAACTTTCTAAGATCGTTGACATCTAGTGGAAGCAGTAGGAGTTGCGAACTGAATCCTTTCTCACTGTGGTATCTTTAAAACAATGACACTAATAGTACAGTCACAAAATTCTCTTTTTTTTAAATCTATTTTTCACAGGTTTTTGCCTGCAATATGAGTTTTGTTATACTTACAGACACCATTCAAACTGTTTTAGAAAATTCAGAGTGTTTTCTATCCGAATGTGTTAATAATATGCATATCCTAGCTTCTGAGTTGGTGTAGGAGGCAGTTAAAAATGGGCACATATTTCTTTCAAAATTCTCAATACTGCCCCCGTGGCCCGTAGAGGTTAACATAAGGACAACTCAGAGTATGCTATTCTGTTCTTCTGAAATAGATTACAGTTCCTTCATATCATGCTTTTTAGACCCGTCTAAAATAAGTAATGGACTTATTGTGAAGGTGAAGGCTATATTACATGTATTTATTAGATGTTTTAAAATGTAGACGTTCCAATGGTCTGCTTCAGTGGCTTGTAGGCCACTGATGTGTGGAAGCCAGGAGATGCCAAATGTGTTTATTTTATTTATCGTCAATTACCGTGAGACCGACAGTTATTTGCTTGACAATCACCGGCTGACAAAATTGTGTGACCGCCACAGCCCTAGAAATGAGGAATCTGAAAGCCCATCGAAAGTCCTACTACTTATTTAACTACATACTGTGTACAAATCATACTAAATATTATTTAGAACATACTGATTAATACAAATGTATACAGTAAGCAACTAATATCAAAATACTACTAATCCATTCTGAGAAAGCGTCATCTATTATACAATCAGGCTTGTTGTCACGGCTGTCTGAAGAATGGGACCAAAGCGCAGCGTGTGTATCGTTCCACATTTTATTATAACTGTGAAACTATGCAAGACATACAAAGAAACTAATGAACAAAACAACAAACCGTGACGAAGAGGTGCAACATACGCTTACTCAAAATAATCTCCCACAAAACCTAGTGGGAAAAACAACTTAAATACGATCCCCATTTAGGGATGATCTCCAATTAGAGGCAGCTGGTCATCATAGTGTAGGTCAGGGTACATACATCTATGTAGTGTAGGTCAGAGTACATACATCTACATACGACCTACACTACGAAAACAACATAGAAATACAAAAACTAGAACCCCACATAGAAATACATAAACTAGACAAAAACCCCAACATATTAAAAAAAAAACTAGAACCAACAGACATAAATAAACTAGACAAAACTCTGTCACGCCCTGACCTACTCTACCATAGAAAAAGAAAAGCTTTCTATGGTCAGGACGTGACACTTGTGTACAAGCCCCCCCATTTGTTAATTTTTGTAGAGTGCGCCCCTATTCTGATTATCAGCTGATGTCAAACACACATGGGTGTGAAAAGATTATTCTCTTCCTCAGTAGTGTGCAGCGAATTATACTAGATGGGTCATTCCACGAAATGAGTCCCTTTTGGGTAGTGAAACAATTTTCATTTTAACAATCTGTCAAGAAGAGCACTTGTTCAACCTAATAAAAACATGTTTTCCCATCAAGACATTTTAAATGAAAACAGGTTGGTAACACTTTACCTTAAGGTTCCATTTCTAAAGGGTTTATAAATGGTTTCTTATTACGTTATTAATGGTTATTTAATAATTTGTAAATATATTAACCATGAAAAAATGGGTTATAACAAATTGATCAAAATAATGTGATTGCCAGTCAGTACTTGCCAAATAGTGAGACACTATTTACCCCCACCTATTAACCTTTAATTAATGCACTTACAAATGTGTATAATATTGAACCCTTGTGCATCATCATGCAACCTTATTTTGAATAGTTGCTCAGTTAAACAATAGCCATTTCTAACTTCTGGGTGTGATGCACTGTTGCTCTGTCCCAGGAACAGAAATGTTGATTTCAGGCCAATGGTCAACTCCCATGATGTGTCTTGCCCCACGTTTGAAACCCTGATGATGCATTGGTACATTTATTTCAGGAATTAAGTTATCAAGATCTTGCCCTCTTATGGCTAGGGGGCAGTATTTTCACGGCTGGATAAAAAAACGTACCCGATTTAATCTGATTATTAGTCCAGCCCAGAAACTAGAATATGCATATAATTATTAGCTTTGGAGAGAAAACACTCCACAGTTTCTGAAACTGTTTGAATGGTGTCTGTGAGTATAACAGAACTACTATGGCAGGCAAAAACCTGAGATGCTTCTGTTCAGGAAGTACCCTGTCAGACCTTTTATTTTCTTTGTTTGACATCTCTCCCAAAAACTAAGGATCTCTGCTGTTACGTGACAATACCCACGTCTCCAATGGCCTCTCAGAGCCCGGGAAAAAACAGGAATGACGTAATTCAAAGCCCTGGCTGAAACAAAGGAGAGCAAAAGCTAAGTGGTCACTCAGTGGACTAAGCCCTACGCTCGCGACCCGCCCCGCCCCCGGCTTTCGGTTTTTCCCTCAGTATACAGACAGGCAGATACCCGGTCGGAAATTTTTTGTCACATTCTGCGTCATGCTCGTGGCCGAGATTTAGCGTTGGGATAGTGTCTAAAACGCACAAACAAAATGTCTTGATGGAACATAACGATGGATTATTTGGGACCAAACCTACATTTGTTATTGAAGTAGAAGTCCTGGGACTGCATTCTGATGAAGAACAAGCAAGGTAAGAACATTTTTCTTATAGGAAATGTGATTTTGGTGAAGGCTAAACTGGTTGGGTGTCTAAATAGCTAGCCCGTGATGGCTGGGCTATGTACTTAGATTATTGCAAAATGTGCTTCATCCGAAAAGCTATTTTAAAATTGGACATCGAGTGCATAGAGGAGTTCTGTATCTATAATTCTTAAAATAATTATGCTTTTTGTGAACGTTTATCGTGAGTAATTTAGTAAAATCACCGGAAGTGTTCGGTGGGAATGCTAGTTCTGAACGTCACATGCTAATGTAAAAAGCTGGTTTTTGATATAAATATGAACTTGATTGAACAGACATGCATGTATTGTATAACATAATGTCCTAGGTGTGTCATCTGATGAAGATCATAAAAGGTTAGTGCTGCATTTAGCTATGGTTTGGGTTTATGTGACATGATATGCTAGCTTGAAAAATGGGTGTCTGATTATTTCTGGCTGGGTACTCTGCTGACATAATCTAATGTTTTGCTTTCGCTGTAAAGCCTTTTTGAAATCGGACAGTGTGGTTAGATAAAGGAGAGTCTTGTCTTTAAATAGCTGTAAAATAGTCATATGTTTGAAAAATGGAAGTTTTCGGATTTTAGAGGAGTTTGTATTTCACGCCCCGCCCATCATTGGATATTGGAGCAGACGTTCCGCTAGCGGAACGTGTAGATGTAAGAGGTTAACCTGTTGGGGATAGGGGGCAGTATTTGCACGGCCGGATAAAAAACGTACCCGATTTAATCTGGTTACTACTCCTGCCCAGTAACCAGAATATATATATATATATATAATAATTGTTTGATTTCGGTAGAAAACACCCTAAAGTTTCTAAATCTGTTTGAATGGTGTCTGTGAATATAACAGAACTCATTTGGCAGGCCAAAACTGAGAAGATTCCAAACAGGAAGCGCTCTGACTTTTTCTTGGCCTTCTTGATCATCTCTAACCAAAACAGGGGATCTCTGGCATAACGTGACATTTTCTAACGCTCCCATAGGCTCTCAGAAGGCACCAGAACGATGAATGGTGGCTTTGCAGGCCATGGCTGAAAAACAGTAGCGCATTTTGTAAGTTGTCGATCTGAGGACAATAAGACTGGAGGCGCGTGCACGAGCTGACACCATGTTTACTTTCTCTCTCTTTGAACGAAAACAACGACTCCCGGTCGAAATTTTATCACTTTTTTTACTAGAAAAATGGCATACAAATTGATTTTAAACAGCGTTTGACATTCTTCGAAGTACGGTAATGGAATATTTTGAATTTTTTTGTCACGAAACGCGTCGGCGCGTCACCCTTTACCCTTCGGATAGTGTCTTGAACGCACAAACAAAACGCCGCTATTTGGATATAACTATGGATTATTTGGAACCAAACCAACTTTTGTTATTGAAGTAGAAGTCCTGGGAGTGCATTCTGACGAAGAACAGCAAACGTAATCAAACTTTTCTAATAGTAAATCGGAGTTTGGTGAGTACCACACTTGGTGGGTGTCAAAATAGCTAGCCTGTGATTGCCGGGCTATCTACTCAGAATATTGCAAAATGTGCTTTCACCGAAAAGCTATTTGAAAATCGGACATAGCGAGTGCATAAAGGAGTTCTGTATCTATAATTTTTAAAATAATTTATGTTTTTTGTGAACGTTTATCGTGAGTAATTTAGTAAATTCACCGGAAGTGTTCGGTGGGAATGCTAGTCACATGCTAATGTAAAAAGCTGGTTTTTGATATAAATATGAACTTGATTGAACAAAACATGCATGTATTGTATAACATAATGTCCTAGGATTGTCACCTGATGAAGATCATCAAAGGTTAGTGCTGCATTTAGCTGTGGTTTGGGTTTATGTGACATATGCTAGCTTGAAAAATGGGTGTCTGATTATTTCTGGCTGGGTACTCTGCTGACATAATCTAATGTTTTGCTTTCCTGGTAAAGCCTTTTTGAAATCGGACAGTGTGGTTAGATTAACTATTTTACACCATTTTAAAGACAAGACTCTCTTGTCAAGACTCTCTTGTCACATTTTCTTTTCATCAGCCAACAAGATGAGTAAGGCTAGTGATTTTTCTGTTAGTTAGGCCATGTCAATCTACTATCCCCATAGTAAAAAAGTTGACCTATTCTGTGCAAGAAATACATTTTCCAAACATAGTCTGGGACAGTTGTGGGATGCGATAGATCCCAAATGAATACAACCAATAGCATCCATCAACAACAAAAAATGTACTCAGTGTGGCTGACGCAACAGATCAGAACGTTTAGCTTTAAATGTTGATAAACTATTAGGCTATTTCATCACATTATAAGTGTAGAAATGCACACATGGCAGTAGGCCACTATACTAATGGTATTTTCCATTAGTGGGAAAATACCATGAACAAAAGCATTGGTGGAAAAAGTACTCAATTGTCATACTTGAGTAAAAGTAAAGATAACTTAATAGAAAATGATTCAAGTGAAAGTCACCCAGGAAAATACTATTTGATTAAGTCTAAAGTATTTGTTTTTTAATATACTTAAGTATCAAAAGTAAATGGAATTGCTAAAATGTACTTAAGTATCAAAAGTAAAAATGAAAGTATAAATAATGTCAAATTCCTTATATTAAGCAAACCAGACGGCACAATTATTTTTATTGACGGATAGCCAGGGGCACACTCCAACACTCAGACATAATTTACAAGCAAAGCATTTCTGTTTAGTTAGTCTGCCAGATCAGAGGCAGTAGGGATAACCAGGGATGTTCTCTTGATAGGTGTGTAAATTGGACCATTTTCCTGTCAAAACGTAACAAGTACTTTTGGGTGTCAGGGAGAATATATGGAGTGAAAAGTACATTATTTTCTTTAACAATGTAGTGAAGTAAAAGTTGGCAAAAATATAAATAGTAAAGTACAGATACCTAAAAAAACTTAAGTAGTACTTTAAAGTATTTTTACTTAAGTACTTTACACCACTGATCAAAAGTGACCGAACATGCGATTATGCATGTATTTCTTTTATTATAAAAGTGCATTTTTATGGTGAAATATATCTTACACAAACTTAACTCTCGTGCTGGTTATGTAGTTAGGCTCTACACCCCCCTCAACACAATTTTAAGTTATTTGGCAACAAACCTTATTAAAACATATAGACCTATGGGCTAGGCTACATGAGGTGCGCAACTATGATTCGAAAAAGTTATTGTTTTTTGCCTTATGCTGGGCATCATTCACAAGTGATAATATATCATTCAGAAGTTATAGGCTAATACGATCAACCATCAGACTATTCTTGATTTTAATATTGTCTGTATATATACTAAATAACGTGTTAAATTTGATTTACAATTTACCATTATCATGCAGCTGTCTCGGAACAGGGGCAGTGGGGAAAAAATACATGTAATCTATGCATTTGAATAGCAAATGGAGGACGCTTTTCCCGTGGTTCGTTTTTCATGCCAGCCAGGTAGGCTATACTCCTGTTGTAAAGATAAGCAATGTACTTAATTTTAGGAAATTTGATAAATAAATATAGTAAGCCTAGCCTATAGAAAGTTGATGGTATTCACCTCTTTTTAATAGAGGACATCACTCTGTTTTCTCTCACAATTGCATAGCCTGTCTTCCCTGTAGGCTCAGTTGGTAGCGCATGGTGTTTGCAATGCCAGCATGGTGGGTGCAATGCCAGGGTTGTGGGTTCGATTCCCACGGGGGGCCAGTACAAAAAAAATGCATGAAATGTATGCATTCACTACTGTAAGTTGCCCTGGATAAGAGCGTCTGCTAAATGACAAATTTAAATGTCTATAGAAATGTTGCACAAGATGAGCTCATGGGCTATCATGAAGTGTTTGATTAGATTTTCGTTAACATTTGCATTGATGTCAGAGTGATTAGAGGGACAATAGCGTGCTGAGTACCAAGCAGTTAGCAAGTTTGTTAGGCTACTAATGACCATCAGCAGCATCAGAGCTTGGAGAAACATACTTTCCATGACTAAATAGTCATGTGGAATTTGAAAGCCTTCTGACTCGTCACTGCAGATGTGGCGGTAATACGGTCACCGCAACAGCCCTACCATTTACCATGTTTTTTTACCTTTTCACATGTACCAACAAACGGGTGTGATCATTCTACAGTGGTCCTTGGAGCATACGCAACAGTCAGCATTTGAGCTAGCCTGTGTTTTTCACAGAAACATTTTGCACAAACACAGTCCTTGCAAAGTTATGTCCTGAATGTGACAAGTTTATTTCTGGATGCAATGTTCAGACATTCACAGAAGTATGAACAGCATACACAATCATCCAAACTGGAAAATGTAAGCTACGTTAGTCCTAGCGGTAACTGAGGAAATATTGACGTAACACAAGCGGTCATTAGATAACTCCCGGCTGACAGAAACCACAACATGAATTAGCTAATACCAATTACTATTTATAATTAATCATATTACGGGTGAACTCAATATTGATCAAAATAATTGAGAACACTTTCTGGAAATAATCCAATGATGGATCAGATTTACATTTTGTTTCGCGTAACGCTTCAGTGTGTTGTATTTTGTTTCATTTTTGAATTGTAACTCATCTGTTGATATGACATTTCTCCCAGTGATGTATGGGTGAGATGAGGATCTGCTGTTCCATGTGGGGTTAGGGTATCACATGGACAGTGTTTGTAAATATTGATGTTGTTTTATGACAACTGTATTTTAGTTTTTCATGCAGAGTAATTTTGTTTACAGACATCTTGTACCCAGATATTTGAAATTTTAGAAATTCCATTCTAACTGTGAACATTGTGGTCTCTCTTTTCTTGTGTTTTTCTATAGAAAGCAGAGCCACTAACCATTTATGTATTGTACTCAGCTTGTTTTATGCACTTTACTAAAATATTTATTTCACTTGATTGTGATTTAGACTTAACTTTACTTTATGGTGACTTTATCCTATTTTAAATTTAAGCTTTGACAGAATAAACAACCCCAAATAAGTTTGTTCTGTGCTGGGTTTACTTTTGCCAGGCTAGATATGCAATAATCGGAATGCATTATTTGTCACCAGTACTTGAAAACATGTGAATAAAACTGTAAATACATACATACATGCATACACATGCCACAGTAGAAACAACAACACGATATACAGAAAGTAAGGCACTTACGTTGATAGGAACGCACACATGTCCAAAGTTATTATTTGTAAGGAAAACAAGAAGGCAATGCGAGCGCTATCCAGAGAATTTGCCAATTCGTGCAAGATATGTCTGCATTCTTGAGCTGAGGAAACATTGAAGTGTGTGGGCTCTCCTCTAAGAGAAGTTGGTCCGTCTCAGTAAAGCCTCAAACATAAATTGTTTGCCACGCTGAAAGGGGATACTTCTATGTGAATTAATGAGGTGGAACACACCTCAATTTAAACTGTTAGAAAATACAACTTGTTAGAAAATAATTTGAAATTGACAAGTTCAAACAGCCTATAGATAATTAACCTCTATGGGACCGGCGGGACGAATTCGTCCCACCTATGTAACAGCCAGTTGAATCCTGTGGCGCGATTTTTAAAACGTTTGAAATACTATTACTTCAATTTCTCAAACATATGACTATTTTACAGCTATTTAAAGACAAGACTCTCGTTAATCTAACCACACTGTCCGATTTCAAAAAGGCTTTACAACGAAAGCAAAACATTAGATTATGTCAGAGTGCCCAGCCAGAAATAATCAGACACCCATTTTTCAAGCTAGCATATGTCACAAAAACCCAAACCACAGCTAAATGCAGCACTAACCTTTTATGATCTTCATCAGATGACACACCTAGGACATTATGTTATCCTGTCTGGGCTAGGGGGCAGTATTGAGAATTTTGGAAAAAATATGTTCCCATTTTTAACTGCCTCCTACACCAACTCAGAAGCTAGAATATGCATATTATTGTTCAGGTTTGGATAGAAAACACTCTGAATTTTCTAAAACTGTTTGAATGGTGTCTGTGAGTATAACAGAACTCCTATGGCAGGCAAAAACCTGACAAGGTTTCAAGCAGGAAGTACCCTGTCTGACAAGGAGTCGTGCGTCTTGCATCTTTTTATTGAAAAGTAAGGATCTTAGCTGTAACGTGACAATTCCCAGGGCTCCGATAGGCTCTCAGAGCCCGGGAAATAACTGAAGGTTTACGAGGGAGCCTCAGGCTGAAACACATTATCACCTTTTGTAAGTGGCTGCTCCGAGGACCTTTGAATGAGGCGTGTGCATGAGTCGCTTCTGAGGAGAAATTTTATTCGGCTGTTTAGGCTCAATGCATACTCCCGGTCGGAATATTATCACTAATCTACGAGTTAAATGGCATAAAAATTGGTTTTAAACAGCGGTTGACATGCTTCGAGTACGGTAATGGAATATTTAGACATTTTTGACACGCCAATGCGCCATGCGCGGGGACCGTGAAGAAGCATTCTAGAACTCACGAACAAAACGTCGCTGTTTGGATATAACAATGGATTATTTGGGACCAAACCAACATTTGTTATTGAAGTAGAAGTCCTGGCAGTGTATTCTGATGAAGAACAAGCAAGGTAAGAACATTTTTCTTATAGGAAATGTGATTTTGGTGGAGGCTGACCTGGGTGGGTATCTAAATAGCTAGCCCTGTAATGCCGGGCTATGCACTTAGATTATTGCAAAATGTGCTTCATCCGAAAAGCTATTTTAAAATCGGACATATCGAGTGCATAGAGGAGTAATGTATCTATAATTCTTAAAATAATTTATGCTTTTTGTGAACGTTTATCGTGAGTAATTTAGCAAACTGTTAGTAAATTCCCGGAAGTTGCGGGGGGTATGCATTTTCTGAACGTCACATGCTAATGCAAAAAAGCTGTTTTTTGATATAAATATGAACTTGATTGAACAGGCATGTATTGTATAACACAATGTCCTAGGTGTGTCATCTGAAGATCATCAAAGGTTAGTGCTGCATTTAGCTGTGGTTTGGGTTATGTGACATGATATGCTAGCTTGAAAAATGGCTGTCTGATTTTTTCTGGCTGGGCACTCTGCTGACATAATCTAATGTTTTGCTTTCGTTGTAAAGCCTTTTTGAAATCGGACAGTGGGGTTAGATTAACGAGATTCTTGTCTTTAAATAGCTGTAAAATAGTCATATGTTTGAGAAATTGAAGTAATAGTATTTCTAACAATTCAAAAATCGCGCCACTGGAATTTCAGTAGCTGTTACGTAGGTGGGATGAAATCGTCCCACATACCCCAGAGAGGTTATACAATACATGCATGTCTGTTCAATCAAGTTCATATTTATATCAAAAACCAGCTTTTTACATTCGCATGTGACGTTCAGAAAAAGCATACCCCCCGCAAACTTCCGGGGAATTTACTAACAATTTGCTAAATTACTCACGATAAACGTTCACAAAAAGCATAATTATTTTAAGAATTATAGATACATTACTCCTCTATGCACTCGATATGTCCGATTTTAAAATAGCTTTTCGGATGAAGCACATTTTGCAATATTCTAAGTACATAGCCCAGCCATCACGGGCTAGCTATTTAGACACCCACCCAGTTTAGCCTTCACCAAAATCACATTTCCTATAAGAAAAATGGTATTACCTTTCCTGTTCTTCGTCAGAATGCACTCCCAGGACTTCTACTTCAATAACAAATGTAGGTTTGGTCCCAAATAATCCATCGTTATATCCAAACAGCGGCGTTTTGTTCGTGCGTTCTAGACACTATCAGAATGGTAAATCACGGTCGTGCGCATGGCGCAGAACGTGACAAAAAAATTCTAAATATTCCATTACCGTACTTCGAAGCATGTCAACCGCTGTTTAAAATCAATTTTTATGCAATGTATCTCGTAGAAAAGCGATAATATTCCGACCGGGAATCTGCAATTAGCTAAACAGCCGAAGGAAAATACTGCACAGGGTCGAATCGCGCACACGCCTAATTCTATTGTCCTCTGATGGGACACTTGGAAAAGGGGATTCTGTGTTTCAGCCTGAGACTGCCTCGTCATCGTTCAGGTTTTTCCCGGGTTCTGAGAGCCTATTGGAGCCCTAGGAATTGTCACGTTACAGCTAAGATCCTGACTCTTCAATAAACAGAAGCAAGAACAACACCTTGTCAGACAGGGTATTTCCTGCATGAAACCTTCTCAGGTTTTTGCCTGCCATAGGAGTTCTGTTATACACAGACACCATTCAAACAGTTTTAGAAACTTTAGGGTGTTTTCTATCCAAACCTGAACAATAATATGCATATTCTAGCTTCTGAGTTGGTGTAGGAGGCAGTTAAAAATGGGCACATATTTTTTCCAAAATTCTCAATACTGCCCCCTAGCCCGTAGAGGTTAACAGGCAGCACGTGTTATCTGTCTTGTTGCGTAACAATCACATTTTGGAACAGTGAGTGCATTCTGACATCACGTGCATCCCGAGTTCAACGGGCCAGTCAATTGGGCATTTCTGCAGTATATTAGAGCACGTCAAATTCGTGATGGTAAATGCCCATTGAAAGACATTGCAAATGGACAGTACATTTGCAATGTTTTTAATGAGGGATTTACCATCACCAAATGGACATGCTGAAATCAACACCAACGAGAGATGGTGAGGAACCACTATCACTGCCCGGCCATCCCGAGTTCAACGGGCCAGTGAATTGGTCATTTATGCAGTATATTAGAGCATGTCAAATTCGTGATGGTAAATGCCCATTGTAAGACATTGCAAATGGACAGCCGTACGCCTGCTTATCTGAATGGGTTACCAGTAGCAATTTTTTAATGGTTAAATGCCTTTAGGAGGGTGCCAGGGTCCATTTCGGGTAGGGAGCAACCCCCACCATGCCCATCCAATAGGGGGCACCCCTGGTCATTTTGGACGTTTTTCAAAAAAATCCCGGCAACACAGAGTCCCGGTAACACAGTCCCACTTCTCTCTCATCAAACATGACATATAGACCTTCTAGGTTGATTCAGTGCTTAACATAATTATATATATCATTTGGTCAGTATAAATGCCATTTGGAAATTTCTTATGCCATTTGGACATGGTTCACTGACTTTTGGTTTTGGAAACCGATTTCCTATGATCATATAGGGCAAATGGACATAACATCCTGATTTGGCACTTTCAATACTTATGTATGGCATTTGGACATTTCTTATGCTATTTGGCCATGGTTCACTGACTTTTGGGTTCGTAAACCGACTTCCTATGATCATATATGGCAAATGGACACAACATCCTGATTTGGCTCTTTCGATACATATGTATGGCGTTTGGACATTTCTTATGCCATTTGGCCATCGTACACTGACTTTTGACTTCCTATATTGCAAATGGACAAAACATAGGCCTTATGGACAAGCTCAATAAAATAAGACAAAGATATGGTTATAACCATATTATTGAAAAATAATTCGAAAGAAATTTGAAAAACGATCTCTTAACTCCATCCATTTTCTATATTTGCCACATATTTTTCAACTGTGCTGTGATGTTTCACATAAGTTCTGAACCTTTCTATGCTCATAGTTTCTCCAGATTATAAATTAAATATGTTTTGCTAAAAGTATTATATTATCGATCGATTGACTATGACTTTCAGATCACCCAGCAGTGCTATTTGCAGAGTTAACCCCGGGTAAATGTTGCAATTCTTCAGCCATTCCTGGACCTGCAACCAAACACAAGCTACATATGGAAAGTACCAAAATAAATTATCTAATGATTTTGTCTCTACGGAGCAAATTCTGCAGAGTTGGGATGGTTGTCTCCCCTATATATATATATATATATATATATATATATATCTCATTCTATTGGTTGCAAGAATTTGGTATAATCCTTTATATTGAAAAATCTGGTGTGGTTTTGTGTGTCAGTTCATTTTACAGTTCATTATACTTTTTTCCCCTTTATTTAACTAGGCAGGTCAGTTAGGAACAAATTCTTATTTACAATGACGGCCTACCCCGGCCAAACCCGGACGATGCTGGGCCAATTGTGCGCCAACCTATGGGACTCCCATTCACGGCCGGGATGTGATAAAGACTTCATAAACCATGCGTCATGGAATTGGTACATTGAAAACCTCTTCCCAACTGTTTTGCAATCTATATGGCGCAGCTGTCAATTGTTTGGTCCTTAAATGAAACTGGTATTCTTTTTTACTTATCACAATTGTTTTTAACCAATTTTGGTCTTTAATGCAGGGCCGACAGCCAAGTTCCCTACTTTTTCCCCCTTCCACTTGCCTCTTCCATTTTTCTGGTAATGCTGCAATTTACTTGGTTGTAATTTTGGGTAGGGCAGACATTTCCATATATTTTGTTAGCGGTATGTATGACATAACTCCAGCAGTCCTATTTATCAGTGGAGGAAAAAGTAGTCAATTGTCCTACTTTAGTAAAGGTAAACAAGTAAAACAACTTGAGTAAAAGTCTAAAATAATTTGGTTTTAAATATACTGAAGTATCAAAAGTAAATGTAATTGCTAA
This sequence comes from Salmo trutta, assembly GCF_901001165.1. Taxonomy (NCBI): domain Eukaryota; kingdom Metazoa; phylum Chordata; class Actinopteri; order Salmoniformes; family Salmonidae; genus Salmo; species Salmo trutta. The sequence continues at coordinate 24,498,626 of NC_042963.1, read as the reverse complement.
AATATATTTAAGTGTCAAAAGTAAAAGTACAAATCATTTCAAATTCTTTATATTAGGCAAACCAGACCTCATCAAAACAGGTTGCTAGGTGTGTTGGCAAAGCCTTAAGCAAATAGATCAACTGGGATATGACTAAAGAGTTAATCAGGGTTAATTTCCCCTAAAATGAACAGTTGTCTTCCTTTCCATGGCAGCATGATCTTACCTATTTTTGCTAACTTTCTATTAAAATGTATTTTAGTGAAATCATGGTAACGCAAAAGTGCATTTTTTTTGTGATCCAATATGTAATATAGTACATTTATCATCATTTGGCTGTAATAAGTATCTAGATCCTCTATAAGGCTGTGGAGGGATCCAAATTGTGAATTTGAAAGAGAACATGAATCATCAGCATACAATGACACCTTTGTTTTTAACCCCTGGATTTCTAGCCCCTTGATATAATTGTTGGATCTGATTTTAATAGCTAACATTTCGATGGCCATAAAAAAATAGATATGCCGATAGTGGACAATAATGTTTTACTCCAGTTAAATACTTTATGAGAAGTAGCCATTATTTACTATTTTACACCTAGTATTACTATACATTACTTTAGCCCATTGTATAAGAGATTCTCCAAAATTGAAATATTCCAAGTATTTATTTATAAATTCCAGTCGTACTTTATCAAAAGCCTTTTCAAAGTCAGCTATGAATATCAGGCCTGATTTCACAGATTTTTTATAGTGTTCTATTGTTTCTAGTACCTGTCTTATATCATCTCCAATGTATCGTCCATGTAAAAAACCTGTCTGATTAGGATGAATAATATCCACCAACACCTTTTTTAATTCTATGCGCTATGCAAAAATTCTAGCAAAATGCATCACATGTCACAACTTCCGCCGAAGTCTGTCCTTGTTCGGGCGGCGTTCGGAGGCCGACGTCACCGACCTTCTAGCCATCGCCGATCCACTTTTCATTTTCCATTGGTTTTGTCTTGTCTTCCATCACACCTGGTTCCAATTACATGTTGTGTATTTAACCCTCTGTTCCCCCCATGTCCTTGTCCGTAATTGTTTGTTGTAGTGCTTGTGCACGTATGCTGGTATTTACCGGGTTTTGTTTGACCCATTTATTGTATTGTTCTGTTGACGGTGGTTTATGGTTATTAAACACAACCATTGTAAATCAGTTTCCGCTCTCCTGCGCCTGACTTCTCTGCCGCCAGTAGCATCGCATTACATCACAAGACTGAAATGTAAGGGGCCTCCAATTTTTTCATGGACTGGATCTTTATATTTACCACTTGGGTCCTGTTTCAGTAATATTGAAATCAGACCTTTTTGTTGAGTATCTGTTAATCTACCATTTTTATAGTAGAGATTAAAACATGCCAATAACGGTCTGAGTACATCCAAAAAGCTTCGGTATACCTCAACTGGTATGCCATACAGCCTTGGAGTTTTCCCGGATTTAAAGTATTGCATCATGAAGTTCATCCTCTGTAATTTGGCTTTCACATGAGTCTTTCTGTCAAGCTGTAAATTTTACATTATTAACAGAAAAGAAATCCATACAAATAACTCTGGTTAATGGAAGTGGAGGAGATTGAAATGAAAACATATGCTTAATAAAGTCCTTTCCTTCCTCTTATGAAATATAATTTGGTGAATCATGGGTGACTCTGTCATTTATAACAAGTTTCAGTAAATTATTTTTTGTAGCATTTCTATGTTGAAGAAAAAAAATTGGTCAATTTTATTGCCATCTATCTGTACTGTTAGTCCTATTTCCTTTGTTAATATGGACTCTTTTGACCTAAATTGCTTTTGTTTTAGAGATGAGTATTAAATTGCTTGGCCTATAAAGGCACATTTAAAAGTTTCCCGTATAATAAGGGGATCTGCTTTATCTATTATATTATTTGATAATTGGTTACATGGTGTTATAAAAGAATGTTAGCTATTTGAGGTTATCTTAGCCAGCAAGCTAACGTTAGCTATTTAACCAACTAGCTATTAGCCTCCCCAGAATATCCAACAACAGAAGACCAGCTAGAACACAACTAAACACAACCTTGGATCAAAAGCAAAGGGAGAGCAGAGACTTACACGTTGATGGTTGGGGCCCATCCGATGATAAAACTTTAAATGAGGGAAATCCAATGGCTAAAGCTATAGTGAGAGAAATCCAAAATACATATATTCCAGATGTCAGTCAAACAGCACGCTAGTACTAAGTCAAGGTGGAAAACATTACAAAACTCCAATAGCCTACTTTACAAAAAAGGAGAACAGACAAGGTACTACACAATGAGTGCAAGATATGATTTTATATTTTGTTTTGAGCACATGCCAAGAAGGCACTAGATCCTGCCATGCTAACGGGTTCCCACTAGCCACAGAAGAACATGAGGATGCTAACGTTAGCCAGCTTGAGCTAGCTACCAAGCATACAAACTCGGTAACACAGAGTAGATTTTCCATATGACGTCGAGAAACAGTGCATTGTGGGTAAGTTAATAAATATGTAATAAACCAAAAACATAACTATGTTTGTAGTTATAGGTAACCAGAACGTGACAACAACTAAGTTACTAAGTCTGACCACATTGTGTTACATTGGTGAGTAAAATGAATGTTTCCTACCCTTTCATGAAGCAATCTGCAGTTGCTACATTTTTTGGACTGATATATCAATGATATATCCCCATTTGATTTCATTTATGAATGCCTCATGAGCTTAGTTCCACTGTCGTACCCCATTCGAACCCAAAACATAAGCATGTTTTACTCCAATGTTTGTAAAACATTGCATGTAATCAAGCATTAAAAAATGCTTAACTACGATTTGAATATATTGGATTGTCAGTTATTGCGTTCATAGCGCTGTCTATGAATTTTACAGTCTTTATATTACTCCTGGCCCATTCCTCAGCTTTTTACCAAAACAGGAAGGTGATGCTTTATCATTGCTTCAACTGCAGATTGCCACTTTAATGTAACAGTCTTTCCTTCATACCCTTTTCTCTATTGGGCATAGTTGGGCTGTTGTTCACCTTCAACCCGTCAGTGTGATTTACCAACCTTCCAACCTGCACTGACATTGACCTTAGTATTCTAAACAAGATATTGGGAATATACATTTTGGCGCTGTCGGAAATAATATATTTGTACAGCATTTACCTTGAGTGATGTCTGGTGGCAGGTCTTCATGTGAAAACGAGAAACAATGACCTTTGCAGTTTTGAAAAACCACCATTCATGTAAACCTATTTGCATAAATATCCACACTTGCAGATAATTAGTCAAATAACCTTGAATCTGCCAGCAGAATGAGGTGTCACTAATTATCTGTGTGCAGTAGATGCTTAAACCTTCAGACCGAGTCTGGAGAACTGCCACAGGCAAAGAAATATGTCTCTGGATTTTACACAAGCACAGTATTTTTCGGGTAACAGCCATATGTGAATGGCTGGGAGTAGCTTGACCAAATGGTGGCGAGAGCGCTACAATTACAGGTTTGATCCGGACACATACTGTATGCTGTTCCCTACAGCAAGGTATTTAATAAATTCCTTTACAGTATTGAGAGATGTTTTTTTGCATAGTCTGCGTCTCAATCCACCGCATCAGCATCAGCCTTCTGCATCTGGGGTGGAAAGTGGCAGAGCTTCAGCGGTGTTTGTCAGACCAGGAGGCATATAAAAAATCTCACAAAAACATCTGTGTCCAAACTATGGTGTTCTCTGTTTTGCTGTATGTCCCCCACAGGCCCCACTGGACTCATCTGAAGCCGGTACCGCTGATGTGCCAACTTCTGTCTGTAGCGTCCAATACGTTTGGGCTATAAACTACTATGACCCTAATATGGAAAGGGCAGATTATCACAAACACCATGGCGTTCTCCATTTTGCCTCCAAGTGTCACAGGACTCGTCTGAAGGTCATCTGGTACCAGTTAAAACATTTTTCTGGAAGTATGGAGGTAGTTTTGAGCAAACAAAAAAAGGGGTTCAATTTGTTTCCAAAAAAAACAGAAATATTTCCTGAGCTTATATCTCCTAGATATGGGAGAGAAACTTCAACTTTATGATGTATTTTTTGACTGTCTTATTTGCCAAGGCTTGAGTTTGCCTCCGCTCCACAACGCCAATATATTGAGCATCTGTGAAAATACTAGAACTTGACCAAGTGGCTTGGTCTGAGAACCATCAAGTGTTCTTGATGTTGATGTAAACAAGTTATAAATGAGGCAAGTCTTCTGAAACACAGAGGAAGTGCATGCATTCCCTGCAGTGAGCACACCAATATTAAATAATGTTCAAAAGAAAATCACAACGAATATTTCAACATGAATTAACTTATTTACACGGATATGACTATCCTTTCGGTGAAATGAAAAAACATCCTGCCCTGTGGGTGACATGGGGTGTTAGAAACTAAACTTGACTTTTCTCATTCATGAGTCCATCCTATTTCTGAAGGCATGGTTCATCTTGCCATGCCGTGATGTTTGTCTACCTTTGGTCTTGTCTTCTACTTAGCTGGATCTCGAGCTTGACATTTACAGTAAAATGAGATGTTGCATGTCTGTATTGGTGAAACTTCTTTGGATCAAGGAAATTGGTACATATTGCATGAACATATTTTTCGGTATAAATTCATATGCTTAGTGTTATATCACTTTTCATTTAATTGTATTGATTTTTTTATTAACTATTTATTTATTTATTTATTTATTCATCCCTCCCATAACTGAAAACCATTTAAAATGTGCAATCTCATGTTTCTTCCCAAAACGCAAAATCCCAAGATCATTGAAAGACCTTTAGTTTGCTCTTGCTACTCCAGGCAAATACCTCTGACTCTGAAATTTGAAGTGTAACTAGACATGTATGTTCATGACGTGTTTACAGAAGATATGCAGTAACTAAGGCAGAACCGAGGGAGTACTGTTGTGTTTGTCTATGACTGATTAGTTAGCTACAACAAGTTTTGTTGTTCTGTTGGTGGACACCTCAACCCACGGGCTAGCTAACCTGTTAGGTAACTAAATCTTGGCTCTGGACCTTCCGAGTTTGTTACTGTATACCAGTCTCTCTCTCCCTTCTTCGGACACTGCTAGCGAGCTACGCTGCTCTGCTCCACATTGGTAGAAGACATAAGTAGATATTGAGAATGATTTTTAACCTGCATTTATGTTGTTGGTTTAGTTATTTTAACCTGCAACTGATGTTGTCAGGAGTTTAATTTTCACTCACTGGTTTCCGGATCCAATTAAATAATCCAAGTAAAAAATTAAAGGTGTATTCTGTTTTTTTGGATCTCAGTCTTTGTGATTAATTACTCTGGCATTTAATTAATATTAAACGGTGATACAAATTAGAAAACTGCTCTTGAACTGTGGGCTTTAGTTGATTAATATCCACCGATCCAGCAGATTTTCCTCTTCTAAAGGTGAGGGTTTTGTCAAGGCAAAGTATCTGAAAGGTGCTCCCTGTATAATCTCAAATGCTTCACAGTCAGCAAAAGTGGCCACTTCCTGAACAGTGGACCTCCCGTATAAACAATAGTGTGGTCATGATTTCCAATTGTCCCGACTTCCGCTGAAGTCGGCTCCTCTCCTTGTTCGGGCGGCGTTCAGCGATCGACGTCACCAGCTTTCTAGCCATCGCCGCTCCATTTTTTCATATGTCCATTTGTTTTGTCTTGTTCCATACACACCTGGTTTTCATTCCCTAATCACACTGCATGTATTTAGTCCTCTATTCCCCTCCATGTCTTTGTGTGAAATTGTATTTACGCTATGTGGGTATTGTTACGCGCCATACTTTTGGAGTTTCTACCATTCTTCTCTGCAGATCCTTTCAAGCTCTGTCAGGTTGGATGGGGAGAGTCGCTGCACAGCTATTTTCAGGATTCTCCAGAGATGTTCAATCAGGTTCAAGTCCGGGCTCTGGCTGGGCCGCTCAAGGACATTTAGACTTGTCCCAAAGCCACTCCAGCGTTTTCTTAGCTGTGTGCTTAGGGTCGTTGTCCTGTTGTAAGTTGAACATTCACTCCAGTCTGAGGTCTTGAGCGCTCTAAAGCAGGTTTTCTTCAAGGATCTCTCTTTAATTTGCTCCATCTTTCCCTCGATCTTGACTAGTCTACCAGTTCCTGCCGCTGAAAAACATCCCCATAGCATGATGCTGCCACCACCATGCTTCACCATAGGGATGGTGCCAGGTTTCCTCCAGACGTGATGCTGGGTTTCATCAGACCAGAGAACGTTGTTTCTCATGGTCAGAGTCCTTTAGGTGTCTTTTGGCAAACTCCAAGTGGGCTGTCATGTGCCTTTTACTGAGGAGTGGCTTCCGTCTGGCCACTCTACCATAAAGGCCTGATTGGTGAAGTGCTGCATAGATGGTTGTCCTTCTGGAAGGTTCTCCCATCTCCACAGAAGAGCTCTGTCCGAGTGACCACCGGGTTCTTGGTCACCTCCCTGACCAAGGCCCTTCTCCACCGATTGCTCAGTTTGGCCGGGGATGCCAGTTTGAGGAAGAGTCTTGGTGGTTCCAAACTTCTTCCATTTAAGAATTAGAGAGGCCACTGTGTTCTTGGGAACCTTCAATGCTGCTGATTTCGTACGTTTGCCCACTGATAAAGAAAGGATCAGTCTATAATTTTAATGGTAGGTTTATTTGAACAGTGAGAGACAGAATAACAAAAAAAATATCCTGAAAAACGCATGTCAAAAATGTTAGAAATGGATTAATAATAATTTAATTCACCACAGGTGGACTCCAATCAAGTTGTAGAAACATCTCAAGGATGATCAATGGAAACAGGATGCACCTGAGCTCAATTTCGAGTCTCATAGCAAAAGGTCTGAATACTTATGTAAATAAGGTGAGGGAAAACAATTAATTTAATCCATTTGAGATTAAGTCTGTAACATAACAAAATTTACAAAAAGCCAAGGGGTTTGAATACTTTCCAAATGCACTGTAAATATCTAAAAATTGTTTAGACTGGTACAATGCCATCAGGTTAGTAGAATAAACAAATATTTGTTACAGGACAGTTTAAGAAAGTGTCTTATATCTGGAAAGCATATAAGTACTTCAATATACAACCCAAAAGTGGATTTAACCTCTACGGGCCACGGGGGCAGTATTGAGAATTTTGAAAAAAATATGTGCCCATTTTTAACTGCCTCCTACACCAACTCAGAAGCTAGGATATGCATATTATTAACACATTCGGATAGAAAACACTCTGAATTTTCTAAAACAGTTTGAATGGTGTCTGTAAGTATAACAAAACTCATATTGCAGGCAGAAACCTGAGAAAAATAGATTAAAAAAAATGAGAATTTTGTGGCTGTACTATTTAGTGTCATTGTTTTAAAGATACCACAGTGAGAAAGGATTCAGTTCGCAACTCCTACTGCTTCCACTAGATGTCAACGATCTTTAGAAAGTTGTTTGAAGCATCTGTGATAAATACACACCGAATTAGAAAGCTTACAAGTTGACACGTCATCACTTCATTTTTTGCGCCTGCGCATGAATCTGAGAAGAGTGCCTTTGTCATTATCGTTTATTCTAGACACTTGATAGGTTGTGTGAAAATATTACTGATGTTTACTGATGTTTCACGTTAAAAATGGAACAAAAGATTAGTGCTAAACAACGTTTGACATGTTTAAACAAACGTAAATAGATTATTTACTAGGTTTTCTTTAGTTTTTCGACGTGACTTTACACTGCCCACCTCATTTTGTGGGAGCCTACTGAACGCTAACTATTTGGACATAAATTATGAACTTTGTCAAAAGAAACCACATTTGTTCTGGACCTGGGATCTCTGGCAGCGCCTTCTGATGGAGATAATCAAAGGTAAGGGGATATTTAGAATGTTATTATCGATATTAGATGATGCTAATGCTAACGGTATAGCTTAGCTTAGCTTAGCATATAGCTTATTGTTGTTAGCATAGTACCCAGTTTATACAAAATGTGATTTCCCAGTAAAGTTATTTTGAGATCTGGCCCTTCGGTAGCAATTACGAGATGATAATATATTATTCTTTGAATGACAATATTATAATTTACCAATGTTTTCGAATAGTAATTCCGTGATTTGTAATGCTGGATTCACTGGGTGCATTCGAGCCGAAAAAAATTCTGAATTTCACCGCGACTGTAAATGCTGTTTTTGGATATAAATATGAACTTGATGGAACTAAAAATGCATGTATTGTATAACATAATGTCCTATGAGTGTCATCTGATGCAGATTGTCAAAGGTAAGTGCATAATTCTAGCTAGTTTTCTGTCTGTTGATGCCCTTCTTTGAATTGGCTAAACATTACACGCAGCTATTGTCAATGTACTCTCCTCACATAACCTAACTTTATGCATTCTCCGTAATGCCTCTGAAAATCGGACAGCGTGGTTAGATTTAGGAGATATATCTTTCAAATGGAGGAAAATAGTTGATTATTTGATTTTTTGAAATGATTACTCTTGCAGTTTTGAATTCCCCGCCATGGTCACATGACAATGAATCCCAATACCGGGATAAGATCGGGATAAGATCCTCAACAGGTTAAGCAAATATTTAAAGACATCTTTTACTGGTTTCTTACTCTCCTCTCAATTATAATACGTTTTCAAAGTAGATGAAAAACATCCTGTTTTGTCAAAGTGGTAAGTGGAAAATGTAACTGCCATAAATAATTCACTTGGAAATAGAAGGACAACAGCCATAGCGTTTATGGGAATGCCATGTATTGAAGTAAACCCTACTAATGAATCACTTGGCATGAACGCGATAGTATTTTCAAGACATTGATTTGTATTAGGGGAATTCCACGATAACAGACATTGAGCTGAGACTCAGATTTGTTTTTGTATGCCAAACAAAACCCATTGTTTCCAATGTTTAACAAACCGGCCTCTACATGCAACAGCGAGCGCTGTTACCTTCAAGTAGGTTCTGGTTTTGCTAGGGTTTTTTGGACAAGGATAGAGAAGGGGCATAAGCATCTGCCTCTGATTCCAAAAGTTGCAAGTTCGAATCTAGTGATAAAAAGTTGTTTTTGAGAATTTTGTTTTAAGCCTATGGGAGAACCTTCCAGAAGGACAACTTTTTCTTAAGCCTATCCCAAACCTTACATTACCTTAACCATTCGGAGTTGCCTAAACATAAGATTTTGGAGTTAATGCTTAAACTTAACCCTAACCTCTTGGGATATAAAGAAGGACTTTATCGAACAAAACGACCATTCATTGTGTAGCTGGGACCCTTGGGATTGCAAACAGAGGAAGATCTTCAAAAGTGGGTGATTTTATTTTATCGCTATTTGTTATTTTGTGATGCTTGTGCTGGTTTGGAAAATATGCTAATGTGAGGCGCTGTCCTCAGACAATCGAATGCTATGTTTTTGCCGTAAAGCCTTTTTGGAATCTGACAACGCAGTTCGATTACCAAGATTCTAAGCTAAAGAATCATGTATGACACTTGTATTTTCATGAACGTTTAATTTTACGATTTTGTATATTGAATTTGGCGTGCTCCGATTTCACCGGATGTTGTCGAATTTGATCCCGCTAGTGGGATCTCCGCACTAAGTGTATGTTGTGTAGTAAGGTGTTAGCTGTTGTCATTGTCAAATATTGTAAGAGCTTTCATTGTCTGCTTACACTACCATTCCGTTCAAAAGTTTGGGGTCACTTAGAAATGTCCATGTTTTTGAAAGAAAAGTCAATTTTTTGTCCATTAAAATAACATCAAATTAATAAGAAATACAGTGTAAACATTGTTAATGTTGTAAATGAATAGAATACAATATCTACATAGGCGTACAGAGGCCCATTATCAGCAACCATCACTCCTGTGTTCCAATGGCACGTTGTGTTAGCTAATCCAAGTTTATAATTTAAAAGGCTAATTTATCATTCGAAAACCCTTTCGCAATTATGTTGAAAACTGTTGTTCTGATTAAATAAAACTGGCCTTCTTTAGACTAGTTGAGTATCTGGAGCAACAGCATTTGTGGGTTTGATTACAGGCTCAAAATGGCCAGAAGCAAAGACTTTCTTCTGAAACTCGTCAGTCTATTCTTGTTCTGAGAAATGAAGGTTATTACATGCGAGAAATTGCCAAGAAACTGAAGATCTCGTACAACGCCGTGTACTACTCCTTTCACAGAACAGCTCAAACTGCCTCTAACCAGAATAGAAAGAGGAGTGGGAGGCCCCGGTGCACAACTGAGCAAGAGCACAAGTACATTAGTGTCTAGTTTGAGAAACAGACCCCTCACAAGTCCTCAACTGGCAGCTTCATTAAATAGTACCTGCAAAACACCAGTCTCATCAACAGTGAAGAGGTGACTCTGGGATGCTGGGCTTCTAGCAGAGTTGCAAAGAAAAAGCCATATCTCAGACTTAAAAGATTAAGATGGGAAAAAGTACACAGACACTTGACAGAGGAACTCAGCCTAGAAGGTCAGCATCCCGGAGTCACCTCTTCAAAAGCTTAAATTCTTAATCTAACTGCACTGTCCAAATTACAGTGAAAGTATATCATTCTATTGTTTGAGGAGAATGCACAGTTATGAGCTTGAAAATGTATTAATTAACAAATTAGGCACCTTTGGGCAGTCTTCATACAAAACTTTGAACAGAAATTCAATGGCTCATTGGATCAGTCTAAAACTTTGCACATGCACTGCCGTCATCTAGTGGCCACAATCTGAATTGCACCTGGGCTGGAATAATACATTATGGCCTTTCTCTTACATTTCAAAGATGATAGTACCAGATCCAATGTTATATTCTCCTACTGTCACGTCCTGACCAGCAGAGGGAGCAGTTGTTTAGTATTTTGGTCAGGACGTGGCAGAGGGATGTATGTTTTGTATGGTGGGGGTTTTGTGTGTGTTGTAGAGGGGTGTTTGATTTATGTGTTCCTGGGTTTTGGGTGTATGTTCTAGGTTAGTATGTTCTAGGTTGTATTTCTGCATTCTGTCTAGTTTAGGTTTTCTATGTTTAGGTTTGGGTGCTGGACTCTCAATTGGAGGCAGGTGTTTCTCGTTGCCTCTGATCGAGAGTCCTATATATGGGTAATTGTTTGGTGTAGTGTTTGTTTCTTGTTTTGCATGTGTGAGCCTGACAAGACTATTTTGTTGTTTGTGAGTTCTTCGTTTTTTTGGTGTTCACTTTATTTTGAAATAAATATCAAGATGAGCATCCACATTCCTGCTGCGTTATGGTCCTCTATCCCCTACGACAACCGTTACACCTACATTAATTTCATACTTACACAAACTTCAAAGTGGTTCCATTCAAATGGAATCAAGAATATGCATATCCTTGCTTCAGGTCCTGAGCTACAGGCAGTTCGATTTGGGTATGTCATTTTAGGCGAAAATTGAAAAAAAGGGGCGGCCCCTTAAGAGTTAAGCAACTCAGCCATACCAGCTATGTTTTTTTTTTAAAGTAGTAAATGATGCTGAATGGACTGTTTCACTGCCATTCAAGGCTCTGTCGATAGCCAGGTGTAGCAGTGGTAAGGATTCACTCCATTGTGCTGAAAATACATTTCTGCTGTTGGAACAGCTTTATCTAGGCCCTAAAATTTGTGGGCACCGTTTGTCACCGTTAAAATGCAATTAATGTATTGTTTCGTGTTGTTTTGCTGGTATGCATCTAAAACTGTTTTTTTTTTTTCGTTTGCCCCACTAAGATTGAATTTTTTAAATTTCATTATGGGTTCCTGATCGGTACCAGTTGTGTAGAGTAATAAGTACAAATACTTTGTTACTGTACTGAACCTTTTCACGTGTGAGTTCGAAATATCTCTAACAGAGTTTTTTATGCTTGTGATGTCAGAATGCAATCAATGTTCTAAAATTTGATTGTTACACAGCAGGACAGTTCATCTGAGCTGCCCTCAAACCAAGACACCTGCTGCCAGCTAATTATCTATAGGCTATATTTCATCTTGTCAATTTGAAATAATTTTTCTAACAACATTTTGAATTGAGAGGTGTTCCACCTCATTAATTCACATAGAAGTAGCTCATTTCGATGTTGCAGACAATGTACAGTACCAGTCAAAGCTTTGGACACGCCTACTTATATTTTTACTATTTTCTACATTGTAGAATAATAGTGAAGACATCAAAACTATGAAAAAACACATATGGAATCATGTGGTAACCAAAAAAGTGTTAAACAAATCTAAATATATTTTATATTTGAGATTCTTCAAAGTAGCCACCCTTTGCCTTGATGACAGCTTTGCAAACACTTGATATTCTCTCAATCAGCTACATGAGGTAGTCACCTGGAATGCATTTCAGTTAAAAGGTGTGCCTTGTTAACCTCTCTAGGGTCGGCGGGACGAAATCGTCCCACCTACGTAACAGCCAGTGGAATCCTGTGGCGCGTTATTCAAATACCTTAGAAATGCTATTACTTCAATTTCTCAAACATATGACTATTTTACAGCATTTTAAAGACAAGACTCTCGTTAATCTAACCACACTGTCCGATTTCAAAAAGGCTTTACAACGAAAACAAAACATTAGATTATGTCAGCAGAGTACCCAGCCAGAAATAATCAGACACCCATTTTTCAAGCTAGCATATAATGTCACAAAAACCCCACTTCCGGTGAATTTACAAAAAATGTACTAAATTACTCACGATAAACGTTCACAGAAAGCATAACAATTATTTTAAGAATTATAGATACAGAACTCCTCTATGCACTCGATGTCGATTTTAAAATAGCTTTTCGGTGAAAGCACATTTTGCAATATTCTAAGTAGATAGCCCGGCATCACAGGGCAAGGTAATTAGACACCCAGCAAGTTTAGCCTTCACCAAACTCCGATTTACTATTAGAAAAGTTTGATTACCTTTGCTGTTCTTCATCAGAATGCACTCCCAGGACTTCTACTTCAATAACAAATGTTGGTTTGGTCCCAAATAATCCATAGTTATATCCAAACAGTGGCGTTTTGTTCGTGCGTTCAAGACACTATCCGAAAGGGTAAAGAAGGGTGACGAGCACGACGCATTTCGTGACAAATAGATTCTAAATATTCCATTACCATACTTCGAAGCATGTCAACCGCTGTTAAAAATCAATTTTTATGCAATTTTTCTCGTAAAAAAGCGATAATATTCCGACCGGGAATCTGCGTTTAGGTAAAAAGACGAAAAAAAATAAAGCACGGGGTCGACTTCTGCACGCGCCTCAGCCCATTGTCCTCTGATCGGCCACTTGCCAAAAGCGCAAATGTGTTTCAGCCTGGGGCTGCCTCGATATCATTCAGCTTTTTCCCGGGCTCTGAGAGCCTATGGGAGCCGTAGGAAGTGTCATGTTACAGCAAAGATCCTCAGTCCTAAATAAAAAGAGCCAAGATGAACAAGAACTTGTCAGACAGGCCACTTCCTGTTCAGAATCTTCTCAGGTTTTAGCCTGCCACATGAGTTCTGTTATACTCAGACACCATTCAAACAGTTTTAGAAACTAGCTATGTCAGTATGGGGTATTGTGTGTAGATTGCTGATTTGTTTTAAATATTTCATACATTTTAGAATAAGACTGTAACGTAGCAAAATATGGAAAAAGTCAAGAGTGTGAATACTTTCCGAAGGCACAAGTTCACTTGTTGTTGGCTTTGGATCCATTGTTTGTCTATAGTGTATTGGGAAAAGAATTCTGCTAGAAGGTTGCAACCTCGCTTTCCAATCAATGTTCATGAACAGGGATGCAAATTGAAGATTGAAGAGAAAAAGGTTTGGGTGTATAGCTTTCATCAGACTGAAAGAGATCTGCTAACAAGCCCATCCTTCCTTCAGCATTGCACCACTGCTCATCACTATCTCGTTAATAATGTCTTGTGTCTAGTGACCTTGATACATAAGATGACACAATGCCTCATTTGTTGCTCAAACTACCTCTACCACTTTACTGTTCCTCTTATGGCTAGGGGGCAGTATTTTCACGGCTGGATAAAAAACGTACCCGATTTAATCTGATTATTAGTCCTGCCCAGAAACTAGAATATGCATATAATTATTAGCTTTGGATAGAAAACACTCCAAAGTTTCTAAAACTGTTTGAATGGTGTCTGTGAGTATAACAGAACTCCTATGGCAGGCAAAAACCTGAGAAGGTTCTGTTCAGGAAGTACCCTGTCTGAACATTTCTTGCCCTTGTTGATTCTCTCTATCTATTACAAGGGATCTCTGCTGTTACGTGACACTTCCCACGTCTCCAATGGGGTCTCAGAGCCCGGGAAAAACAGAAATGACGTAATTCAAAGCCCTGGCTGAAACACACGAGCGCTTTTGCTGAGTGGTCTATCAGAGGAGAAAGGCTTAGGCTCGTGACCTGCCCCGCCCCTGTCTTTCGGTTTTTCCTTCAGTTTACAGACATGCGGATTCCCGGTCGGAATATTATCGCTTTTCTACGAGATAAATTGCATAAAAATTGATTTTAAACAGCGGTTGACATGCTTCGAAGTACGGTAATGGAATATTTAGAATTTTTTTGTCACGTTCTGTGCCATGCGCAAGACCGTGATTTACCATTCTGATAGTGTCTAGAATGCACGAACAAAACGCCGCTGTTTGGATATAACGTTGGATTATTTGGGACCAAACCTACATTTGTTATTGAAGTAGAAGTCCTGGGAGTGCATTCTGATGAAGAACAGGAAAGGTAAGACCATTTTTCTTATAGGAAATGTGATTTTGGTGAAGGCTAAACTGGGTGGGTGTCTAAATAGCTAGCCCGTGATGGCTGGGCTATCTACTTAGAATATTGCAAAATGTGCTTCATCCGAAAAGCTATTTTAAAATCGGACATATCGAGTGCATAGAGGAGTTCTGTATCTATAATTCTTAAAATAATTGTTATGCTTTTTGTGAACGTTTATCGTGAGTAATTTAGTAAATTGTTAGTAAATTCCCCGGAAGTTTTTGGTGGGTATGCTAGTTCTGAACGTCACATGCTAATGTAAAAAGCTGGTTTTTGATAAAAATATGAACTTGATTGAACAGACATGCATGTATTGTATAACATAATGTCCTAGGTGTGTCATCTGATGAAGATCATCAAAAGGTTAGTGCTGCATTTAGCTGTTTTGTTTTTTGTGACATTATGTGCTAGCTTGAAAAATGGGTGTCTGATTATTTCTGTCTGGGTACTCTGCTGACATAATCTAATGTTTTGCTTTCGCTGTAAAGCATTTTTGAAATCGGACAGTGTGGTTAGATTAACGAGAGTCTTGTCTTTAAATTGCTGTAAAATAGTCATATGTTTGAAAAATTGAAGTTTTCGGATTTTAGAGGAGTTTGTATTTCGCGCCACGCCCATCATTGGATATTGGAGCAGACGTTCCGCTAGCGGAACATCTAGATGTAAGAGGTTTAACACTACACCGAATGGTCCGCTACTTCATACATACGGCATGCCGCCATAAAGGGATGAAAATGTTACTTGAACCAGTACAATAGATTAGAAAATGTCATTGTGCACACTACTCCTCTGTCTGAAAATACATTTTTCCTTTTTTTAAAATAGCTTTTCGGTGAAAGCACATTTTGCAATATTCTGAGTAGATAGGCTGGCCATCATGGCTAGCTAATTTGACACCCACCAAGTTTGGCCCTCACCAAACTCCGATTTACTATAAGATAAATTGGCTTACCTTTGCTGTTCTTTGTCAGAATGCACTCCCAGGACTTCTACTTCAACAACAAATGCTGTTTTGGTTCGAAATAATCCATAGTTATATCCATATTGCTCCATTTTGTTCGTGCGTTCAAGTCACTATCCGAAGGGTGACGCGAAGGCGCATTTCGTGACCAAAAAAATGCTAAATATTTCATTACCGTTCTTCGAAGCATGTCAAACGCTGTTTAAAATAAATTTTTATGCTATTTTTCTCGTAAAATAGCGATAATATTCCGACGTTGTATTCGTTCAAACACTGAAAGAAAAAAAATTGAGTCTCGTGCACGCGCGCTCCAGTGTCATTGTTCTTTGCCCCAGTGATGTACTGGGCCGTACGCACTGCCCCCTGTAGTGCCTTGCGGTCGGAGGCCGAGCAGTTGCCATAACAGGCAGTGATGCAACCCGTCAGGATGCTCTCGATGGTGCAGATGTACACTTTTTGAAGATCTGAGGACCCATGCCAAATCTATTCAGTGTCCTGAGGGAATAGGTTTTGTCGTGCCCTTTTCATGACTGTCTTGGTGTGCTTGGACCATGTTAGTTTGTTGGTGATGTGGACGCCAAGGATCTTGAAGCTCTCAACCTGCTCCACTACAGCCCAGTCGATGAGAATGGGGGCGTGCTCGGTCCTCCTTTTCTTGTAGTCCACAATAATCTCCTTTGTCTTGATCACTTTGAGGGAGAGGTTGTTGTCCTTGCACCACACAGGTCTCTGACCTCCTCCCTATAGGCCGTCTCAGTGTTGTCGGTGATCAGTTCTACCACTGTTGTGTCCTCGGCAAACTTAATGATGGTGTTGGAGTCATGCCTGGCCGTGCAGTCGAGTGAACATGAAGTACAGATGGGGACTGAGTATGCACCCCTGAGGGGCCCCCGTGTTTAGGATCAGCGTGGCAGATGCTACAGAAACCTACCCTTACCACCTGGGGGTGGCCCGTCAGGAAGGCCAGGATCCAGTTGCAGAGGGAGGTGTTTAGTCGCAGGGTCCTTAGCTTAGTGATGGTGTTGAATAGCAATGAATAGCATTCTCACATACAGTTGAAGTTGGAAGATTACATACACAGGTTGGTGTCATTAAAACACAAATGGAGTGGTTGATTACTTTGAGAAAATTGAATTATGACATTTTGTTGTTTTTGAATTGCCGCGTCACTGCACAGCTATATTCAGGTCTCTCCAGAGATGCTCCATCGGGTTCAAGTCTGGGCTCTGGCTGGGGTCACTCAAGGACATTCATAGACTTGTCTTGAAGCAACTCCTGCATTGTCTTGGCTGCGTGCATAGGGTCATTGTCCTGTTGGAAGATGAACCTTCGCTCCAATCTAAGGTTCTGAGTGCTCTGTAGAAGGTTTAAATCAAAGATCTCCTCTGTACTTGGCTCTGTTCATTTTTCCCTCTATCCTGACTAATCTCCCAGTCCCTGCCACTGACAAAAATCCCCACAGCATGATGCTGCCACCACCATGCTTCAAAGTAGGGATGGTGCCAGGTTTCCTCCAGACGTGACGCTTGGCATTCAGGCCAAATAGTTCAATCTTTGGTTCATCAGACCAGAGAATCTTGTTTCTCATGGTCTGAGTCCATTACGTGCCTTTTGGCAAACTCCAAGCGGGCTGTCATGTTCCTTTTATTGAGGAGTAGCTTCTGTCTGGCCACTCTACCATAATGGCCTGATTGGTGGAGTGCTGCAGAGATGGTTGTCCTTTGGAAGATTCTCCTATCTCCACAGAGGAACTCTGGACCATTGGGTTCTTCGTCACCTCCCTGACCAAGGGTCTTCTCCCCCGATTGCTCAGTTTGGCCTGGCGGCCAGCTCTAGGAGGAGTCTTGGTGGTTCCAAACTTTTTCCATTTAGGAATGATAGAGGCCACTGTGTTCTTGGGGACCTTCAATGCAGCATATATTTTGTGGTACTTTTCCCTAGATCTGTGCCTAGACACAATCCTGTCTTGGAGCTGTACAGACAATTCCTTTGACCACGTGGCTTGGTTTTTGCTCTGATATGCACTGTCAACTGTGGGACCTAATATAGACAGTTGTGTGCCTTTCCAAATCATTTCCAATCAATTTTATTTACCATAGGAGGACTCCAATCAAGGTGTAGAAACATACAAAAGATGATCACCTGAGCTCAATTTCAAGTCTCATAGCAAAGGGTCTGAATACTTGTTTTAAATGTTTTTTAAATGTGCAAAAATGTATTATGGAGTATTGTGTGTAGATTGATGAGGAAAAAAAGTATTTAAAACCTCTTCGGGCTAGGGGGCACTATTTTCACGTCCAGATGAAAAGCGTGCCCAAAGTCAATAGAAGCTAGGATATGCATATAATTGTAGTTTTTCTAGGTGGCTCCCATTTTGGCTTGTAGTGTTTCCTTCGCATGAACGAGTACGCGTTCTTTTTGTTTATCTCTAGTAAAGACAATAACGATTCTCCGTCTTCAATTTGATCTTTTATTTGCGTAATAGGATACCTAAGGTTTGATTATAAACGTTGTTTGACTTGTTTGGAAAAGTTTATTAGTAACGTTTGGGATTCATTTTGTATGCATCTTGACAGAGGGAAAATGAGTGGATTTTTGACTGAAGCGCGCCAGCTGAACTGAGTTTTATGGATATAAAGACGGCACTCCAAAATGTCCAAGTTACATCACAAATGATCTTTTTGTTCGATAATGTCCAACAGAAGAAGATCATAAAAGGTAAGGCATTTTTTATATCGCTATTTCTGACTTTCGTGTAGCACCTCCCTGGTTGAAAATGATTTGTTATGCATTTGTATGATGGGGCACTGTCCTCAGATAATCGCATGGTTTTCTTTTCGCCGTAAAGCCTTTTTGAAATCTGACACATGGTGGCTGGATTAACAATAAGTTAAGCTTTAATTTGATGTATTGCACTTGAGATTTCATGAAAGTCTAATATTTATAGTAATTTAATTTGAATTTGGCGCTCTGCCATTTCACCGGATGTTGTCGAGAGGTTCCGCTAGCGGAAGTCTAGCTGTAACAGGTTAATACATTTTAGAATAAGGCTGTAACGTAACAAAATGTGGAAAAAGGGAAAAAGTCTGAATACTTTCCGAATGCAATGTCTGTCAAACTTGTGATAATACTATTAAATATTGTTCTTTCCAAATGTAGATGCAGAGTTCCGGCGAATCATAAACCAGAACTTACTGAACACCTTCTATGCTGCTCTCGACAGTCACACCCCTTGTTTGATGACCTTGTGACCAGCGGATTTTCTGATTTCCAGTTTTTAAGTATACTTTTTTTTAAAGATAATTGATGAGAAGAGTATTGTCCAACACACCAGGTATCTCACTGCACCCTCATATGTCACGTCTTGAAATACACAGACAGACAAATTAAAAATAAATGTACATTGCAATACCTCTGAAATCCATCTTTCCATCTCTGCCCATAACTTTTTTGTAACATTCCCAGAAGGCAAGAATAATTGAGTCATTAGTAGATTTACACTTCAGACATTATCTGCCATTGTGCTGTAGAATTTGTGAATTTTGTGTCTTGTATAATACATTTCTACATATTAATTTATACTGGATTAAGCATACATTTTCATTAACTGTACTCTCGTTAGGTATGTTTCAACGTTCCCTCCATCTTGTGTGAATATCAGTTATTTTAAAATCTTAGCTCCAATATTTTTTTTTTCTAGGAGATTGTCAGTTGTATAGGCTCTCTGGAAGGTTTTGTATTGCTTGCTTATCATATGTACTGTATATTATTTTCTGACTCAAATAGGATCCCTCAAGATTGCTCTGATGTCCAAAATATTTAAAATTGAAATGTTGTGATATAAAACATTTAATTAAGTTGATTGTATTTGAAAATATCTACTTTGGTCAATCTCACATTTCTTTTAAAAGCTGTCATGGAAATAAATGTATTTCCTATTACCAAGTAATTTACACTTTCTATGCCTTTAGTTTTCCATGTGCCCATTTATCAATGAATTCTGAAAAGCTATCCAAGGATTGTTCCATAAGGTTGTGCTTCTAGGGAGTGATATTGGTTCTTGTAAAATACGTTTCATTTTCTTTTTTATATCGTTATAGTGTTCTCAACTATGAAGTTGTTAATGTTCTTAGCTTAATCCTTTGAAAATAGACAAGTAAAAATATTCTGGGTAATGAGCATGCACACCTTCAATATGTACCCATTGTTCCTCTTTAGTGCATTTAACTTTAGTGCATTTAACTATATGTAGAGGAATTGGTTAGCGAGTTGATACAATTGTGGGTCTGGATGGTTAGAACCACCCTCAGACCTAGGAAGATGTAACATTTTCATTTTTATTCTCTAAATTTTATTTGCCCATATAAAGTCTTATGACTGACTATACTTTTTTAAAGAATGTCTTCATTGGGGTAATTGGTATTACCCTAAATAAATACAAACATTTTAGAAGCCATGCCATTCTAAAAGAGGTTTATTCTACCTGTAAGATTTCTGGGAAGATTATTCAATTTAATTAGATCTGCTTTCATATTGTTGAGTAATCAAATAAGTCTTTATATATTTGTTTGTCACTTATTATATATTTGTTTGTCACTTATTAAGCATCCTAAGTATGTAATATGTTTTGTGGTCCACTTAAAGGATTGCTGTAGATCGTGAGTTATTATTTTTCCCGTTGCTTTTATTGAATTTTTTCCATGTTAATTTTATAACCTCAGATTTTTTAGTTTTCTGAAAATATATTTAGCAAAGGGGGCATTAACTTTTCAATACTGGTCAGGTATATCAAGAGATCGTTTGCAAATATGTTGAGTTTATATTCATGTTTACTAATACTGATAAGCGGTTCAACTGCCAGTGCAAGCAGCAGGGGGTGAGGGTTCATCCCTCTCCTGTGCCCCTTTGTAAAGCAATTTCATCAGATAATGTATTATTTGTGTATATTTTTACTTTAGGAAATTAATATTTTTATTATATTATTTTTTATAATATTAAATGTAATATTTCAGCTGGAATGTTGAAAGCTTCCAAAGTTTTGAAAAGCAAAAGGACATTCAAGATCATCAAAAACCTGTTTGACATCAACAGCCATTTTTGACAAATCTATCTTGTTTTTTTGCATATTGTATTAAACTGAACATTTTTATTGTATTTGTTTGTTAGTGTGTATTTTTAATAAACCCTGTTTGATTATGTATCAAGTCTGGTAAGACTTTTGCCATTATAATGCTTACAAGCTTTGTTATTTTGTCACAATTTATTAAACGTATGGGTTTATAATCAGCAGGGGTCTCTGATTATAGACTGAAATAACTGTTTGAGACATGGAACTAGGAAGTACTGAATTAAGTGATGTGTGTTGTCTTTTGTGTAACTACTTTGTCCCAAAATGTTGATAGAACTCTTTGGGAAAGCCATCCATTCCTGGTGCTTTTCTCCGTGCGAATGTTTTAACAGTATCTTTTTTTTTCTTAGGTGATCTTTGTTTTTAATGATAATGTTTTTGTCTGCTGATATAGTTGTTGAGTCTAAGAAGGCTATAGAATCCATCCCACTGTTGTTTAATTCGGATTTATATACATTTTCTTAAACTTTTAAATTGGTAATTAATCACATTGTTGTTTCTAATTATCGCTTTTGTATCTATCTATCTTTATCTAAATTATAACTGGTTTAGTATGTATTCATTTTATTAGAGCTGCAAGATATTTGCCAGGTTAATTTGCCATGAATTAGTATGCTTTATTTGAGTTTAACCTGTAGTTGTTGGCTCTTTTCAGAAGTAAAATATCGTATTCCTGCTTCAGAAAAGTTCAGAAACATTATTTTCTTCTTTACCTTGTAAAGATTTATGGGCTTTTTCTAAAATAATCGTACATTTTTCTTTAATTGTAATTTCTACATCAGATTTAACTTTTGCCGAGCATGAGATTATCATTTCCCTAAAGTACACCTTAAAGGCATCCCAAATTATGTCTACATTGGTAAAAAAAATACAAATAATAATTGAACCTTTATTTAACTAGGCAAGCCAGTTAAGAACAAATTCTTATTTACAATGACGGCCTACCAGGGAACAGTGGGTTAACTGCCTTGGTCAGGGGTAGAATGACAGGGGATTCGATCCAGCAACCTTTCAGTTACTGGCCCAACGCTCTAATCATGAGGCTACCTGCTGCTCCAAAATGGTAATTGTTTGCGCATTTAATACATTTCAGGTACAGAAGATGCACTCTGTTCATTCTCCAAATGATGTCGCTAAATGTATTTTCTTTTGGTGTAATTAAACATGATACCGAAGACTGATCCGACATCCCTATATCATACATTTTTGAATGCAGTAAATTGTTGAGTGCATTTTTGGAAAAAAAGTAATCAATTATTGAATAGCTTTTCTTACTTTGAGAAAAAAAGGGATAGCCTTTTGTATTTGGGAATAGTAATCTCCCAGCTGTCCTGTAAATTATTTGTAGAGATTACATTTTTCAGCCTCCTTGGAGGCTCACTAAATTGTCCTTTGTTATTACTACGTCTGTCAGTATGATTTAAGCTAAAATGATAGTTCTGTCTGGACTTGATCTAATAAAATTTGAATTCTATCTAAAAACACACCTCGGTACACACACTTTTTCCCGCCCCCACCCACCCGCCCTCCCACACACATCCACATTCACCCTCCTCACTCTCCTATTCATATGCACAGACACATCCACCCACTCACAACCTCTCGCCCCCACACACACACACCCCTAGAACAATTATTGACATTTATTGACTGAGTACATTATATACTTCCTCTTATCAAATCGAAATCAAATCAATTTTTATTAGTCAGATGCACCGAATACAATAGGTGTAGACCTTACTCTGAAATGCTTACCTAACCAGCACCTAACCAACAATGCATTTAAAAAAAAATACAGATAAGAATAAGAGAACTGAAACAAGTAATTAAAGAGCAGCAGTAAAATTACAATAGGGAGACTATATACAGGGGGGTACCGATACAGAGTCAATGTGTGGGGGTACCGGTTAGTTGAGGTAGTATGTACATGTAGGTAGAGTTAGGTAGAGTTAAGTGACTATGCATAGATGACAACAGAGAGTAGCAGTGGTGTAAAGGGGGGGTGCACTGCAAATTGTCTGGGTAGCCATTTGACTAGATGTTCAGGAGTCTTATGGCTTGTGGGTGGAAGCTGTTAAGAAGCCTCTTGGACCTAGACTTGGCATTCCGGTACCGCTTGCCATGTGGTAGCAGAGAGAACAGTCTATGACTAGGGTGGCTGGAGTCTTTGAACATTTTTAGTGCCTTCCTCTGACACCGCCTGGTATAGAGGTCCTGGATGGCAGGAAGCTTGGGCCCAGTGATGTACTGGGCCATTCGCACTACCATCTGTAGTGCCTTGCGGTCAGAGGCCGAGCAATTGCCATACCAGGAAATGATGCAACCAGTCAGGATGCTGTCGATGGTGCAGCTGTAGAACCTTTTGAGGATCTGAGGACCCATGCCAAATATTTTCAGTCTTCTGAGGGTGAATAGGTTTTGTCGTGCCCACTTCACGACTGTCTTGGTGTGCTTGGAACATGTTAGTTTGAAAATTATCCTTTCAAACATTACATGTCACATATCGGTTTGCAAACAATGTCAAATATATATTGTAGCCTGAAATGGCTTGGTAGCTAGTTATGGGGTTGGGAGATTGGGAACTTTTCTAGCTGCCTAGCTAAAGCAAGTTAATAAAATTGCTAGGTGGTTAGTATTACAGCGACACAACACAACTGTTTTATTTATTCATCATGATCAAATTAATTTACAATCATACCTCCTGCAAGTCCTGCCCCTCATCGGCAGCTGAAATCAAATCTGTGTGTCACTCAACATTCTCTCTTCTTTGATTTAATAAATCCGCAAACAAACAGTCTCTTTTTTGTTTTCTTGAGTAAGGGAGCTCCAAAATGCAGGTGTTTCAGTCTAGCTCAGTGCTATCTGTGGTGGTGGGGAAAGCCAGCAGAAAATACAGAGCTTTGCGCCGTGATTGGCTCAGACGTCGAAAATTGTAGCCCCTTGGGTGGTGTCATAGAGTTACATTAGAAGTGCCCATCCAAGAAGGCTTAAGGTCATTGGCCACAGATAAAATGTCAAATCACATATTTAAAGTAGCTTTGATTGGAATTATCAGGTCAACATCATACTTTCAAAATCTTAGCTAGCAGTCGTCATTATGAATCAAGTTGACAATCTATTGGCAAATCCTTTTCAATTCTTGTCATATGAAGAGAAATAATGAATAGAAATTATATATGAAACGTTTCGGTGCTCATCGGCCATTGGACATTACAAGTTGGAAATCGCAAATTCAACAATGAGTGGTTTGGAAGGAGTCATTGTCTAACTGAGTTCAAGACAACTGGGAACTGGGAAAATACGTTTTGAACTTTCATCCAACCCGGAATTGTAAATCGGGAACTCAAGCCTCTTTCCAGAGCTATGACTTGAAGATCACTGACATCAAAATTATTCAACGTTTTTTTCTTGAAAGCACCATAAATCCAGAGAATGACAGAAGTTTAATGACAAAATTTTCCCACGAAGGACCACCACGCTGCCTTCCTTTTCAACTGAGCACAGCACTACAAGGTGAGTCCAAATGACAGAGAATGACAAAAGTTTAATGACAAAATTTGCCCACGAAGGACCATCACTCTACCTTCCTGTTCAACTGAGCACAGCACTACAAGGTGAGTCCAAAAATGTCTTGTATGCTGCATAAATGATGTAATATGCCTCGGAGATATTTATACTGTAGCTAAAAAAGTTATACTAAGTGTATGTTGTGTAGTAAGCTCTTTGTAGCCCATGTGCCTCATCGTAATAATTTGGTCTATTTTCACCTCTTAATTTCACCTACTGTTCTAACCTGGTGGTGCACATGTAGCCTATAACCTGTTTTTGAGAAATGTAATCATCTAATATTGTAAGAGCTTTCATTGTCTGCTTATTTGCCCCCTTTATTTATACTATGGTTCTGACTTGGTGTACAGGGAGAACATTGTAAGAATGGCCTATGTTCTGAATAATGTTGCTGTACATTTCAAAGTGCTGAGCAAATAGTTATATTGGCTACGTCCATCCTATTTCACTCATTGTCTTAATCGAAATTACGGAATTCCTCTTATCAGCTTGTCGTCCCCTTATGCCATAGTTTGTAAATCTCGATTGTCAGTAGAAACCGCATTTGTTCAAGCATATCAGCTGTTTTTTTAAAAGGCAGTAAATGAGGTTGATTGAACTGTTTCACTTCCAGACAAGGCTCTGCTGATAGCCAGGTGTAGCAGTGGTAAGGGTCTATGCTGTTGGGGCGGCTTTATGTAGGCCCTAACAGTTTGTGGTCACTGTTTGTCACCATTATAGTGCAATTAATATATTGTTTAGTGTTCTGTTGTGTAGTGGCTTTGCTGGCATGCATCCCTCATAATTTGTTTTTGCCCCACCACGATTTACATGCTAAAATCGCCACTGCCTACATTTATACTTTTATGATCCTATAGGGAGGAGAACCAAGGGGAGAACATCAAATGAGGGTTCCTTGTCTCCTTGCGTTCCTTGTATTTTTCTCAAAACCCATTGGATTAAAGGTCGGAGAGGAGGGACCTCTCAACAGCTCATCTAATGGGTTTAGAGAAGGAGGCAAGAAGAAACAATGAGTCAAGGAAATACAACTGATATTCTTCCAAGAAGTTGATTTGGGATTCAGAGGATAGACAACATTTCTTTGCTTTGTAATAACCTGTTCTTTGTCAATAGCAGAATCTCAATTGCATTTCCTTGATATCTTGTGTCCTCTCGCCTCGCCAAATCCTCAAAACCTATTGGAGGATGCAAGGAATCAAGGAAATGCAATTGAGATTCTCCCAGTGAACATTAGCTATGTTCATATTGCACAGATTCAATAGTAGAAGCGTGTCACCATGATATTTTATTCTGCACATATAGGCCAACCACTGCCAAGTTGATTTTGTGGCTTATACTGTATATGGGGCAATGTAACAGTGCAGGTCAGGGTTGGAGTCAATTCCATTTCGATTCAGTCAATTCAGGAAGTAAACTGAAAGTCCAATTCCAATTAAAAAAATTCTCAAGTGACAATGAGGAAAATGTACTTTCTTTATTGACTGAATTTAAAAGGAATTGACCCCAAACCAGTTGGCGTTGCTACAGTAAACTGAACCTTTGCACGGTGTGTTTTTTAAATGTGAATTTTTGCACTCGACACTTGTTAAAGAAACACTGTTTACATCTTTGATATGTTCTTATTGTTACTGAAACAATACATTGATGTTATTCATGCATAGAAGCATGTCTTTGAAGTCATGACATTTAAAAAAATTATATTGTTTCCTAAAACAGTTAAGACCATGTTGTGCCTTCTCTCATTATGCATGTGTTTGTCATTTTTGATGAAATTACTGTATATTGAGTTGCAACAACTTAATTTTTTAAAGTGTGTTGAGTTGTTGCAACGTAATAGGATTAGTGCATTCGGTTTCATAAAATCATTTGAGTAGCACATTTTTGTTTTTAAGTCAGCTTAACTCTTTTGTCTGTAAGTCAACTTCACTCAAAAGGGTTGTGTTACAGTAACATTGTACTGTATATTTAAGTAAAATCAACAAGGTAATTTAAGTATGCTTCACTCAATTATTCAAGTAAAGTCAACATTATTTAAGTTAGCTTCACTCAATAGCATTGTTACATTTATGTTGTTTAAAAAAGTGTGGTTAAAACCTGTTGGGGCTAGGGGGCAGTATTTGCACAGCTGGATAAAAAACGTACCCCATTTAAACTGGGTACTACTCTTGCCAAGAAATGAGACTATGCATATAATTAGTATATTTGGATATAAAACACTAAAGTTTCTAAAACTATTTGAATGGTGTCTGTGAGTATAACAGAACTCATATGGCAAGCCAAAAACTGAGAAGATTCCATACAGGAAGTGCCCTGTCTGACAATTTGTTGTCCTTCAGTTGCATCTCAATCAAAAATACAGCATCTCTGCTGTAACCTGACATTTTCTAAGGCTTCCATTGGCTCTCAGAAGGCGCCAGAAAGTTTAATGGAGTGTCTGCTGTCTCTGGGCGAAGGACAGCAGGAGAATTTGTGAGTGGTCAGCCTGGAAACAGTGACACTGGAGATGCGCATTCATGAGAATTCTCAATTTTTTTCTTTCAGCCTTTGAATGAATACAACGTCGCCCGGTTGGAATATTATCGCTATTTTACGAGAAAAATAGCATAAAAATTGATTTTAAACAGCGTTTGACATGCTTCGAAGTACGGTAATGGAATATTTTGAATTTTTTTGTCACGAAATGCGCTCGCGCGTCAACCTTCGGATAGTGACCTGAACACACGAACAAAACGGAGGTATTTGGATATAACTATGGATTGTTTGGAACCAAAACAACATTTGTTGTTCAAGTAGAAGTCCTGGGAGTGCATTCTGACGAAGAACAGCAAAGGTAATCCAATTTTTCTAATAGTAATTCTGAGTTTGGTGAGGGCCAAACTTGGTGGGTGTCAAAATAGCTAGCCGTGATGGCCGGGCTATGTACTCAGAATATTGCAAAATGGGCTTTCGCCGAAAGCTATTTTAAAATCTGACACCGCGATTGCATAAAGGAGTTCTGTATCTATAGTTCTTTAAGTAATTGTTATGTATTTTGTGAATGTTAATCGTGAGTAATTTAGTAAATTCACCGGAAGTTTGCGGTGGGTATGCTAGTTCTGAACATCACATGCTAATGTAAAAAGCTGTTTTTTGATATGAATATGAACTTGATTGAACAAAACATGCATGTATTGTATAACATAATGTCCTAGGAGTGTCATCTGATGAAGATCATCAAAGGTTAGTGCTGCATTTAGCTGTGGTTTTGGTTTTTGTGACATATATAATTGCTTTGAAAATGGCTGTGTGATTATTTTTGGGAGGGTACTCTCCTGACATAATCTAATGTTTTGCTTTCGCTGTAAAGCCTTTTTGAAATCGGACAACGTGGTTAGATTAACGAGAGTCTTGTCTTTTAATATGGTGTAAAATAGTCATATGTTTGAGAAATTGAAGTTATCCTCTCTAGGGTATGTGGGACGAAATCGTCCCACCTACGTAACAGCCACTGAAATCCAGTGGCGCGATTTTTGAATCGTTAGAAATACTATTACTTCAATTTCTCAAACATATGACTATTTTACAGCTATTTAAAGACAAGAATCTCGTTAATCTAACCCCACTGTCCGATTTCAAAAAGGCTTTACAACGAAAGCAAAACATTAGATTATGTCAGCAGAGTGCCCAGCCAGAAAAAATCTGACACCCATTTTTCAAGCTAGCATATCATGTCACATAAACCCAAACCACAGCTAAATGCAGCACTAACCTTTGATGATCTTCATCAGATGACACACCTAGGACATTGTGTTATACAATACATGCATGTCTGTTCAATCAAGTTCATATTTATATCAAAAAACAGCTTTTTACATTAGCATGTGACGTTCAGAAAAAGCATAACCCCCGCAAACTTCCGGGGAATTTACTAACAGTTTGCTAAATTACTCACGATAAACGTTCACAAAAAGCATAACAATTATTTTAAGAATTATAGATACATTACTCCTCTATGCACTCGATATGTCCGATTTTAAAATAGCTTTTCGGATGAAGCACATTTTGCAATAATCTAAGTACATAGCCCGGCATTACA
The DNA here is from genome assembly GCF_901001165.1 of Salmo trutta. NCBI lineage: Eukaryota > Metazoa > Chordata > Actinopteri > Salmoniformes > Salmonidae > Salmo > Salmo trutta. The sequence continues at coordinate 24,470,137 of NC_042963.1, read as the reverse complement.
GGGCTAGCTATTTAGATACCCACCCAGGTCAGCCTCCACCAAAATCACATTTCCTATAAGAAAAATGTTCTTACCTTGCTTGTTCTTCATCAGAATACACTGCCAGGACTTCTACTTCAATAACAAATGTTGGTTTGGTCCCAAATAATCCATCGTTATATCCAAACAGCGACGTTTTCTTCGTGAGTTCTAGACACTATCAGAATGCTTCTTCACGGTCCCGCGCATGGCGCATTGGCGTGTCAAAAATGTCTAAATATTCCATTACCGTACTTCGAAGCATGTCAACCGCTGTTTAAAACCAATTTTTATGCCATTTATCTCGTAGATAAGTGATAATATTCCGACCGGGAGTATGCATTGAGCCTAAACAGCCGAATAAAATTTCTCCTCAGGAGCGACTCGTGCAGGCGCCTCATTCAAAGGTCCTCTGAGTCGACACTTACAAAAGGTGATAATGTGTTTCAGCCTGAGGCTCCCTCGTAAACCTTCCGTTATTTCCCGGGCTCTGAGAGCCTATTGGAGCCCTGGGAATTGTCACGTTACAGCTAAGATCCTTACTTTTCAATAAAAAGATGCAAGACGCACGACTCCTTGTCAGACAGGGTACTTCCTGCTTGAAACCTTGTCAGGTTTTTGCCTGCCATAGGAGTTCTGTTATACTCACAGACACCATTCAAACAGTTTTAGAGAATTCAGAGTGTTTTCTATCCAAACCTGAACAATAATATGCATATTCTAGCTTCTGAGTTGGTGTAGGAGGCAGTTAAAAATGGGAACATATTTTTTCCAAAATTCTCAATGCTGCCCCCTAGCCCGTAGAGGTTATAGCATTTTTGAGGTATTTGTATTTCGCGCCACGCGATTCCACTGGCTGTTGACTAGGTGGAACGCAAGCTAGCCCAGGGAAATTAACAAGAACACTTGTTGTGCTTAAACACTGACAGTACATCATACTCAAATGATTCATTTTTCAAACTCCAATGGTTCAATGCATTCGGTTTCCTCAAACAATTTGAGCAAACTTATCAGGTTTTACGGTGCATAATACGTTACAGGGACTCACTCTGTGTGCACCAATAGTGTTTAACATGATATTTGAATGATTACCTCATATCTGTGCCACACACATACATTTATCTGAAAGGTCCCTCAGTCGAGCATTGAATTTCAAACACAGATTCAATGACAAAGACCAAGGAGGTTTTCCAATGCCTTGCAAAAAGGGCACCTATTGGTTGATTGGTAAAGTTATTAAATACACTTTGAATTGTGTATCAATACATCCAGTCACTTCAAAGATACAGGTGTCCTTCCTAACTCAGTTGTTGGAGAGGAAGGTAACCGCTCAGAGATTTCACAATGAGGCCAATGGTGATATTAAAACAGTTACAGGGTAGGAGTAAACTGAGAATGGATCAACAACGTTATTAAGCATGATTACATGCACACAATAATGCAATTATTGTGAATAGTCAGGTTAATAGTTTGTTTAAAACATTTACATGCTTTACAAGAAGAACGATTTCCCTAATAATCCTGTTTACATGGACACATCTGAAATCAGGCTGATGGAACTTTTGATAAATGCAGAAAATCGTCAATCAAAATAAATATTCGACCAAATATTCAATTTTTTTTCTGAGTTCAGACATATAAAGTTAGTATGTGAAAACAATTTCTAAGATGCATAACTTTCAGTTTTTCCAAACTCACTTCACTCACGCTGGCTGGCGCTAACCATTGCTGGCACATGCACAGATCAAATACACCAATTGAACTCTGATTAAGCTGTTTACATGTCCTAATAATTCTATAGGTTACTCAGAAAACCAGGTGTTTTAATCAACATAAGCTTACTTCGATTATGACCTTGTGCCGATTAACATTAGCAGGACAATAGGTATTTACATGACTAATGCCATACACTGCCTTATGTCAATAATATCAAATTATTACTATGCATGTAAACATACTCATTGTAGTTACTCCACAATACTAACCTAAATGACAGAGTGAAAAGAAGGAAACTTATACAGAACCAAAAAATATTCTAAAACATGCATTCTGTTTGCAATAAAGAAATGTACTTTATGTCCTGAATACAAAGTGTAATTCTGAATTTGGGGCAAATCCAACACAACACATCATTGAGTACAACTCTTCATATTTTCAAGCATGGTGGTGGCTGCATCATGTTATGAGTATGCTTTTCATCTGCAAGGACTAGGGAGTTTTTTTAGGATAAAAAAATGGAGTAGAGCTAAGCACAGGTAAAATTCTAGAGGACAACCTGGTTCAGTCTGCTTTCCAACAGACACTGGAAGACAAATGATAATTTCAGCAGGACAATAACCTAAAACACAAGGCCAAATATACTGTATATTGTTCATTACCAAGACAACATTGAATGTTCCTGAGTGGCCTAGTTAGAGTTTTGACTTAAATCGGCTTGGAAATCTTGGCAAGACTTGAAAATGGCTTTCAAGCAATGATCAGCAACAAACTTAACAGAGCTTGAATAATTATTTTAAGAATAATGTGCAAATATTGTACAATCCAGGGGTGCAAAGCTCTTAATAAAGACTAACTCAGAAAGATTCACATCTGTAATTGCTGCCAAAGGTAATTGTAACATGTATTGGGTTTGAATACTTATCTAAATGAGATATTTCTGTATTTCATTTTCAATCAATTTGCAAACATTTCCAAAAACATATTTTCACTTTATCATTATGGGGTATTGTGCATAAGCGGGTCAGTCATTGTTTTATGTAATCCATTTTAAATTCAGGCTGTAACAAAACAAAATGTGTAATATGTCAAATCTGAAGGCATTGTAGCGGACCCCCTTTTTGTGCTATATACAGTGCCTTGCAAAAGTATTCATCACCCTTAGCGTTTTTCCTATTTGATTTTTTTACATCCTGTAATTTGAATAGATTTTTATTTGGATTTCATGCAATGCGCATACACAAAATAGTCCAAATTGGTGAAGTGAAATTAACAAAAATTACCTGTTTAAAAAAATAAAAAAATAAAAAAATGAAAAGTGGAGAGCGCATATGTAATCAACCCCTTTGCTATGAAGCCCCTAAATAATATCTGGTGCAACCAATACCTTCAGAAGTCACATAATTAGTTAGATTGCACACAGGTGGACTTTTTAAGTGTCACATGATCTGTTACATGATCTCAGTATATACACACCTGTTCTGAAAGGCCCAAGGCTCTACAACACCACTAAGCAAGGGGAACCACCAAGCAAGCGGCACCATGAAAACCAAGGAGCTCTCCAAACAGGTCAGGGACAAAGTTGTGGAGAAGTATAAATCAGGGTTGGGTTATAAAAAAATATCCAAAACTTTTAACATCCCATGGAGCACCATCAAATCTATTATTAAAAAATTGAAAGAATTTGGCACCACAACAAACCTGCCAAGAGAGGGCCGCCCACCAAAACTCATTGACCAGGCAAGGAGGGCATTAATCAGAGAGGCAACAAAGAGACCAAAGATAACCCTGAAGGAGCTGCAAAGCTCCACAGCGGAGATTGGAGTATCTGGCCATAGGACCACTTTAAGCCGTACACTCCACAGAGCTGGGCTTTACGGAAGAGGGGCCAGAAAAAAGTCATTGCTTAAAGAAAAAAATAAGCAAACACATTTGGTGTTTGCCAAAAGGCATGTGGGAGACTCCCCAAACATATGGAAGAAGGTACTCTGGTCAGATGAGACTAAAATTAAGCTTTTTGGCCATCAAGGAAAAGGCTGTCTGGCACAAACCCAACACCTCTCATCACCCCGAGTGCCCTATCCCCACAGTGAAGCATGGTGGTGGCAGCATCATGCTGTGGGGATGTTTTTCATTGGCAGGGAGTGGGAAACTGGTCAGAATTGAAAGAATGATGGATGGCTATAAAGACTTGAGACTGGGATGAGGTTCACCTTCCAGCAGGACAATG